>NC_143489.1:55877865-56030621 GCF_027475165.1 Benincasa hispida
TTTTCAAATTAAAACATAATTTTAGTTTTTAATTCAATAATTAAAATTAAAATTATATTTAATTTTACAAAAACTAATTTAAAATTAATTTTTCCAATAAAATTAATAATTAATAATTAATTAAATAATTTAATTAATTCAATTAATTTAATATCAAATGTTAAATTAATTTAACACTAATTCCACCATCGTGAATCCCTATTCGTGAATTTAATTTTTAAATCATATTTAAATATTAATTGATTCTCCAAGTTTGTTTAATTCTAAAATTAAACGCATAATTATATCACATATAATTACTAATTCCCTTAATTCTAATTCGAACGTTTTAAATCAACTTATCATGCTACTCGAAGGTTAATCCATTTACGAGCTAGTAGGGGGACCTCGTGGACCTACAGATCATGGACTCCAACGATCCGAGATTAATTGGCTAAACTTTTTATACTAAATTAACCCTCATTCGTTAACTAATGGGTCACTCCACTAAAGCCCATACTTGCACTCCCCTCACTGTAGATATATTATGTTCACTCGATATAACCATGATTAGTAAGTTAACCCTTCACAGGTTGTTCGTAATAATGGCTAGTTCAAATGTATGTTTTACTCCCAAAATTATCTCTTGTTCCTTAAGTTCCACTAATCCTCTTATGAACAATTGATTTGTGATCCGATCAATAAATTGAGTCCCTCTCAGGCAATGAGAGGGTAGGACCCCTTGTTCAAGACCCGGAGTCAGCACTTAAGGGAAAAACCTCTCTACTATCCCTGAAAGCGGGTAGGAGTGAGTTCCATCTTGCACCCTATGTCCCCAGCTATCTACCTAATCTTACCCCTGAAATGGAGGTTTATTGAGCCGGCGTTGTTGAGCCAATCCTCACCTATGTAAATCTAAGTATAATCTCAAATAAACAGGAGTTTATATTTAGCTCAGGATTAAAGTCAAGTTACCTAGGTCATCGCTTTGAAATAGTCAGTCTTAAACAGTAAACAGTTTTATAAAGTAAGAGTGACTGATTTCGTGGTCCGATCTTATACAAACCCAGTGCACAGGACGCTCCCACTCCTCATTTCATAACATGTACAAATTAGGATCACATCATTTGTAGCACTTTACAACTCCTTGTAACAACTATAGAGTGAGCCGCATCCAATAGTGTTACCAGAATAAGGCACTCAACCTCATTCATATACTATAGACCATTCTGACTATTTACTTGAACATGATCCACTTTTATGTCTTCACATAATGTTCAAGTACTCATGTAATAGTCATGGATTTTTTAGTTTATTGGATTTATTTCTAAAACGAAATAAGCAATACATATTTTCAATAACAACTTATTGAATTTTCAGAATAAGTTTTATTGTTTACAAACCACGAGTTTTAGGACATAAAACCCAACAAACTCCCATTTGGACTAAAACTCTAGTTGTAACTGATATATCCAAATATATAATACAGAGTTTCTAAGTTTTATAAAGAAATACAATAAACTAGCGCATCACATACCCATGGTTTACCATACGGTAACCCATACCAGATTTTCTCCCACTTGCCCTAGGTTATTAACCTGGTATTCCTAGTCTTACTAGGTGAATCTCAAACACTTTAGCTGAGAGAATCATTGTAAACATGTTAGTGTACAATAGATTTCTTATTAAACTATATGAGGAATGCATCTTATTCTCACAACACTTATTTCTCAATAATGGCTAAGAAATCATACACTCCTCTCACTACATCGAGGTACTCTCAATTCTTTGAGTATGATGCATCTGGCATGTTTAAACAACTCTTGTTTACAGTGTTAATTCAATAACTTTTTATTGATTTATGCAAGTTTTTATGGAAACAAATAATACAAGATGATCTAGAACAATATTCCAATATTTAGAGTGGTGACTATTTCATACTAAAATAACCTAGGATAACTCAATCTTAATTCTGAGCTAGTTATGAACTCCTATTTATTCGGGATTATCCTTTAATCTGCATAGGTGAGAGTAGTCCAATAACACTGCTCAATAAGCCTCCCATTTTGGGGATAAGACCAGATAGATAGCTGGGGACATAGCCTTGCAAGATGGAATTCACTCATACCTATCTTAGGGTTAGTAGATAGGTTGTTCTCTTAAGTGCTAATTCCTGGTCTGGAACAATGGGGCCTCGCCCTCTCGTGATAGAGAGAGACATGATTCATAAGTGGTATTATGAATCAGTTGTTCATTAGAGGGTCAGTGGGAGCATAAGGAACAAGATGCATCTATAGGGGTAAAATGGTAATTTTGATCTAACTGTAAATACGAACGACCTGTGAAGGATCGACTTATCGATTATGGTTAACATGTACAAAAATACATCTACAGTGAGAAGAGTGCATCTACCGAGCTATAGTGGTGTGCCTTGATAGTTAACGAATAATAATTAATTCGGTTTAAAGAGTTTAACCAATTAATTACAAATCGTTGAAGCCCATGAGCTGTAGGTCCATTAGGTCCCTCTACTAGCTCATAAATTGGAATAATAAATTGAGTATTGATTGAATGAAATTTGAATTTAGGGTTATGAATTTGAAATATTCAAATTCAATTTTAGTGTTTTCAATTGATTGTATATGATACAACTAAAACATTTAATTTAGTTGAAATTAAACGAAATTGGAGAATCAATTAATATTTAAATTATGATTTAAATATTAATTATATGAAATTGAATCATATTGGTGGAATTGGTATTTTATTAATTTAATATTAAGATATTAAATTAATAATTTTTTAATTAAAATGTTTAATTAAAATTAGAATTAGTTTTATTTCAATTAATTATTTTGAATTAATTTTATAAAACTAAATTTTAAATAAAATAGTTTTGTTTAAATGAAAAATCAATTTAGTAGATATTTATTTGAGTTAGTGGATTTTTTCCAAAAATTGGAAAAATCCACTAACCTCATTTGGGTGGTTAATCAACCAAATCCACTTTGATCTTCAATTAAACACCAAGTAGGAGCTGCCCTACATGCAACCCTCCTTCCTGCATGAATTCAGCCTATATATTGAAGCTTCATGCAAGGAATTGATAGAGCAATCTGAGTTTTACACTTGAATTGCTGCAAAACTGAAAAACCACAAAACCCACCTAAGTTCATCACCAATTCAGCTCAATTGGAGTGTTTCCACCACACATTCCTTCTTGAGATTAGTGGAGAAGATCTTAATGGTGGTCTACTTAAAGAATCAAGCTCAAATTCATGGGAATTCAGCTGAATTCGTGGAGAGATCTACAAACGTAATGTTTTGTTCAAACCCTCTTATGAATATCTCATGAGTAGCATGTTTAAAACTCAAATTAAATGCAGTTAGAGTGTTTATTGATTGTTAATTCTTCCGTTGCATGTTATATTACTCCTTCATTATATAAATATAACAATATGAAAATTCAAAATTCAAAATTTTGAGTTTTAAATTAAATAAAAGGGGGAAGATATTTTAATAACTCCCTCAACCCACCTCTCTCATAAAAACGTGATGCATAGATTATGGAAAGAATAACTACTCCTGCTTCATTTGCTTCCTCCTTCCTCTTTGTGAGATCTATAAAGAATTCTCTTAGAATACTTTCCTCCCTTCCACACCAACAAATAGAAGCTCCTACACTCTCTATTGATCTCTCATCCTTGAGAATAATAAGGAAGATTTGTGGTGGTGTTCTTTTTTGGACAAGTGTTGTTGTTCATGCTATGGAGTTTCTTTCGAGTTTGGGAGATTGAAAAAACCAATGCATTATTCGTGTTGTTGAAGAGGAAACGTGAAGTTTTGATTCTTCAAGGGTTAGTCTCTCGATCCCTTTCTCCTCTCTATAAATCTCAATAGAAATGCATGCTTAATTAGTTTTTGTTTATCGAAGTTTTCGTCCCTCTGTATTTCATGTTTTGTAAAAGGAAATGGGACACAACGGCAGTCAATTTCTTCTGCTTTGGGGTATTCCAAACCCTTCAACTTGAACTCTGGATTCCTTGATTGCCTCAACGGTTGTAATTAAACATCCGTCCACCTTGCTGATTTCCAGCATAGCTCGCCTCAGCTACAGGCTCCTAGAGTTGTGCCTTAGCAAAAAAAACCTGTTTCACAATAGTACACAATTCGGCAAGTTCAGCTTTAAGTTCATTTACTGATACGCACCTAAAATGTGTGTCATTTTCCTTAGATTTTTAGGATGGTTTTTTTTATATGATTTTATAAGATTTGATGTCTTTGCTAGTGATTTTTAGGCTTTATATTCTATAATTGAATTATACTTAAGAGAAGCCAAAAAGGATCAAATTATGCCTGAAGAAGTCGAAACCGAGCAATGGATCAAAGGGAAATAAGAGAAGAAGGAAAAAAACATGAAGATGTGCAGATTTCTACTGTCTGTCATCTTTTATCTGTCATTAAAAGGACAGCGTAACACACAAGGTAGTTATGCTGCTCTGTTACGTCTGAAGGAAATAGCTACGATTAAGTTCTACCAATAAACAGAGTCCCTCTCAGTCATTAAGAAGGCGGGGGCCCTTTGTTCAAGACTACGAGCCAGTATTTAAGGAAACAACCTATCTACTAACCCTAAAATGGGTAGAAGTGAATTCTGTCTTGCAGGAATATGTCCCCAGCTATCTATCTGATCTTACCCCTAAATTGGGAGGCTTATTGAGTGGCGATGCTGAGCCACTCTCACCCATGCAGATTAAAGGATAATCTTGAATAAACAGAAGTTCATAGTTAGCTCAGGATTAAGATTGAGTTACCATAGGTCATTGAATTAAAATAGTCAGTTTTAACAATAAACGGTCGTTATAAAGAAAAGTGACTATTTCGTGGTCCGATCTTATGCAAACATCTTTTGCATAAGATGCCTCCACTCGCATGTCTCTACATGAACGACTTTAGGATCACATCGTTTGTATCAATATACAAAGTGGGCCGCATCCATTGTGTCCCCAAGATAAGGTACCCAACCCTATCCATATACTTATAAATCGTTCTAGCAATATACTAAAACTCGATCTACTTTTATGTCTCTATATAAAGTTTAAATATTCATGTTATAGTCGAGAGTTCATTATTTTATTGGATTTATGAATCTATAAATGCAATTTATATATTCAATAACAACTTTATTGAAATACTCTCAATAACATCTTTATTGTAAATAGAAGTATGTTTAAAATTTACAAATTGCGAGTTTTAGCACATATTACCCAACAAAATCCCACTTAGACTAAAACTTCAGTGGGTTACAAATAAAAAATGTTGAGTATAAGAGAATAAATACAATAAACTAAAGCATCTATATACCCATGAATTCTCCCACTTGCCCTAGATTTATGAAGCTCGTAGTCCTAGACTGACTAGGTGATCCTTGAACACTAAGCCATGAGGGTCTTCGTAAATGGATAAGCTAAATTGTCTTCAGAAGCTATCTGTGTGACAATCACATCTCCTCGATGTACTATCTTGCGAATGAGATGATACTTGCACTCAATGTGTTTTCCGCGCTTATGGCTTCTTGGCTTTTTTGAGCTGGCAACTGCTCCACTATTATCACAATAAAGAGCGATTGACAAATGCATATTTGGAACCACTTACAAATAGGTCAAGAACTTTCTAAACCATACTGCTTTTTTGGCTACTTCACATGCAGCTACATATTCCGCTTCTATGGTGGAGTCAGCTATACAACTTCGCTTGATACTTCTCCAAACTATAGCTCCTCAATTTAGAGTGAATACTAATCCTGAAGTAGATTTCCTAGAATTCACGTCGGTCTGAAAATCAAAATAAGTATATCCAGTAAGAATCAAATTCTTAGAGTCATACACGAGCATATAGTCCCTCGTTCTCCGAAGATACTTGAGGATATTCTTAATGGTAGTCCAATGATATATCCAGGATTGGACTGAAATCTGTTGACTATTCCGACCGCATAGCATATGTCTAGACGTGTACACAACATGACCTACATCAAACTCCCGACTATTGATGCACAAGTGATTTTTTTCATATCTTCAACTTCTTGAGGTGTCTTAGGACACTATTCCTTAGATAGATGAATTCCATGTCTAAAAGGTAATAAAACTCTCTTGAAATTTTGCATTTTATATCTAGACAACATCTTGTTTATATAAAAATGCTTGAGATAGTGCTAGCATTCTGTTCTTGCGATTTCAGACTATTTGGATTCGAACATATTGTGCATCTCCTAAATCTTTCATTTGAAATTGAGATGTTAGCCATCTCTTGACGTCAACATGGAATCCTACCTCATTCCCAATGAGTAGGATATCATCAACATATAGAACCAGAAAAGTTACAATTTTGTTAACAATTTTCTTGTAAACACAAGGTTTGTCAATATTTTGTTCAACGCCATAAGATTTGATCGTAGTGTCAAACCTTATATTCCAGGATTAAGATGCTTGTTTTAACCCATAAATGGATCTTTTGAGCTTGCAAACTTTTTGCTCTTGACCCTATTCAATGAACCCTTCAGGTTGAAACATGTAGATACTTTCTTCAAGATAGCCATTCAAAAAACCTGTCTTGACATCCATTTGTCATATTTCATAATCATAAAAGGCATAAATGAATATAAGTATTCTAATAGACTTGATCATGGCAATAGAAGAGAATGTTTCTTCATAGTATACCCCATCTCTTTGGGTAAATCCTTTTGCCACAAGTCCAGCTTTGTAGGTCTATACCTTACCAGCTTGGTCTCATTTACTATTGTAGATCCATTTACAACCAATAGGTTTTACCCCATCTAGTTGATTTACAAGTTCCCAAACTGAATTGACGTACATAAACTCCATTTCAAGGTCCATGGCTTTTATACATTAGTCTCTATCTACATCCTCTATTACTTGTTTAAAGGTCAATGGATCCTCTAAGCCATCATCAGGTATGACAATCTGAATTTCTATTAAACTCATGTACCGGTTAGGCTATTGAACAACCCTCCCACTACGTCGAGGTATTCTAAATTCTACGAAGGCCCTCACAGCTAAAGTGTTCGATGGTCACCTAGTCGGACTAGGACTACGAGCTTCATAAATCTAGGGCAAGTGGGAGAATTTGTGGATATATAGATGCCCTAGTTTATTGTGTTTATTCTTTTATAGTCAACATTATATATTTGAATATATTTAAATCCACTAGAGTTTTAGTTCAAATGGGAGTTTGTTGGGTTATATGTCCTAAAACTTGCAGTTTGTGAACTTTAAACATATTTCTATTTATAATAAAGATATTATTGAGAGTATTTCAATAAAGTTGTTATTGAATATATAAATTGCATTCATAGATTCATAAATCCAATAAACTAATGAACCCTTGGCTATAACTATTGAGATTGATATTCTAAATCTTGTAGTTTGTAAACTTTGTATAAACATGTTGTTTTAAGCATATACTCAATCCAATAAACTAAGATCCTAGATTATTTTATGTCATTTAAACAAGTATGTAGACACATACAAATGGGTCTTATTTAAATAATAACCTAAACGGTCTATAGTAGATGGACAAGGCTGGGTACCTTATCCTGGTGACACTACGGATACGGCCCATTTTGTAGGTGTTACAAGTATTGTAAAGTGCTACAAATGATCTGATCCTGAACATTCATGTAGAGACATGTGAGTGGGGATATCCTATACAAAGAGTTTGAATAAGACTGGACCACGAAATGATTAGTCTCTTTATATCAAGTCGTTAGTAATAGAGACTTACATTTCACTAGGATGACCATAGGTGACATGAACTGAATCTTGAGTAAGTTGTGAACTCCTGCTTATGAAGGCGGTCCTTTGATTTTTATGGGTGAGAATTGTCAGATTTCCAACTGAATAAGTCTATCATTTTGAGGATTCGTTTGATTGGAGAGTTGGGAACACAACTACACAAGACAAAATTCACTCCTTCCCCGATACAGGGGCAAGTAGATAAATTGCTCCCTTAAGAGCCAATTTTGGGGCTTGAACATAATGGTCATACCCTCTCCTGACTCGAAAGGGACTTGATCATAGTTGAACTATGACTTATTGTTCATTAGAGGGATCAGTGGTACTTAAGGAGTTAGATGTAACTACAAGGGTAAAACGGTAATTTTGGCCCAGCTGTACTTACGAGCAATTTGTGAAGGGTCATCGCAATGTTGATTGGTTATATCCAATGGATACAGAAATTTATCTGTAATGCGAAGAGTGCAGTTGTCGGTCTTTAATGGAATGATCGAAAGTTAACGGATATTGGGTAATTTAATTAAAGAGTTTAATTAATTATCCAAGTATCGTTGAAGTTTCAATCTACAGATCCATAAGGTCCCCTCTGTAGCTCAACAGGGATTTAATTGAGAACTATTTTCAGAATAATTTGAAGTGTTCAAATTAATTGAGGGAATTAATTATATATGATATAATTAATTAAATTAATTATATATTTGACATAATTAATATAATGTATTTGATACATTATAATATAAGGTAATATGAGAGGAATTTGACTATAATTCAAATACTAGTTAAATTTAATATAAATATGATTTATATTAAATACCATAAATAAGTTTAGAGGAATTAAATATTTTGATATGATCCAAATATCAATTATATGAATGAGATTCATAAAAGTGGGTTTACTATAAATGTGATTTATATTAAATGTCATATATGGTTGAGAGAAAATACATCTATAGGTTATATTGTATTTGATACAATATGTTACTATAGATTATGTGTTGTATGAGATATAACATATAGTTTATATACATATAATGAGGTTGTTATTACATATATAATTATTATTAATTTAATTTTATTAAATTAATATTAATTATTTAAAGGGAGGGAGTTACAACTCCCTCCCCCTAATTTCTCTCAACCAAATACGTGATGAGAGGGGTCATAGAGAGGGATGATGCTGATTGAACTTCTTCCATGAAACACTGAGAGAATAATTCTCTGTAAAAAAAACGAAAAGAGAATAAAAGTTATTCTCCTCTCTCTCCTCCTCTCCATCTCCTTCCCTCTTCTAAAACCCTAAAGCAGAGCCCACACCTCCTGCCATTCTCAATCCCTAAGGAGAATACAGAAGGCTCTGTCGGGTGATGTCCCTTTTGGAAAGGAGATTCGTTCGTGACTTTGTTCAAGGGATTTTTTGAAGAATAGTCTTCAAAGGTAAGGGTTTCTGAAACCCTAAGTTTTTCTTTATTAATTCATGCTATAATTTATGTAAATGCATAGCTTGTTCTTGATTTATTGTAAAACTTACATTCAATGAAAAATGGATTTGGGACGATCTTGCTTCCGCTCAAGATTCTCTTCCCATATAGTTCCTTCAATAACATGAATACTTAAACTTTATGTAGAGATATAAAAGTGGATCAAGTTTTAGTATGTAGCCAAAATGGTCTATAAGTTTATGGATAGGGTTGGGTACTTTATTTCGAGAACACTAGCCCATTTTGTATATTGATACAAACGATGTGATCCAAAAGTCGTTCATGTGGAGATATGTGAGTGGGGGTATCCTATGCAAAAACATGTTTGCATAGACCACGAAATAGTCACTTTTCTGTATAATGACCATTTACTGTTAACTCGATCTTAATCCTGAACTAACTACGAACTCTTATTTATTTGAGATTATCCTTTAATCTGTATGGATGAGAGTCGCTCAACATCGTCATTTTAGGGGTAAGATTAGATAAATAGTTGGGGATATAGTCCTACAAGACGGAATTCACACCTACCAATTTTAAGGTTAGCAGATAGGTTGTTACCTTAAGTATTATTGACTCCTAGTATTGAACAATGGGGTTTTGCCCTCTCTATGGCTAAGAGGGACTCAGTTTATTGGTAGGACCATAAATCGATTGTTCATTAGAGGATCAGTGGAGACTTAAGGAGCAAGATGTATTACAGGGGTAAAACGGTAATTTTGATCTAGTTGTAGATACAAACAGCTTGTGAAGGATTGAATTACTGATTATGGTTAAATTAAGTGGATAGAAATACATCTACAGTGAAAAGAGTGCAACTTCTGAGCTATAGTGGAATGTCTCGATAGTTAACGAATATCGCTAATTCTGTTAAAGAAGTTTAGTCAATTAATCTCAAATCGTTGGAGTTCATGATCTGTAAGTCCATTAGGTCCCTCTACTAGCTCATAAATAGATTAAAAATTATAACAACGTGTTGTGTGAATTTGAAATGTTCAAATTTGGATTAGGGTTTGGATTATTATATGCGACATAATTAACGTCTAATTATTGAATTGAACGGATTTGGAGAGTTGAAAAATATTTAAATTTGATTTGAAGTTATGAATATGGATTCATATTTGGATTAGGTATTTTATTAGTTTAATATTTGATATTAGATTAAATTAATTAATTTAGTTCGTTGATTATTTATTTATTTAAAATTAATTTTATAAAGTTTGAATTTGTAAAATTCAAATTTAATTAATTTCATTAAATTAATTTAATAGGATTAAAAATTTAATTAAAATAAATAAATGAATAAGGAAATATTGGAAGTGAGATTATCCCACATTTTCCAATTTCATTCCACCTAACCCAAAGTGGTAGTGCTAAATTGGATGTCAACTTATGGTGAATTTATATTGCATGTTAATTTTCTATAAAAGAATAGTTTAAATGAGATTAAAATTTCATGCAATTTCACAAAAATTGACAGAAATTTTCAATTCTTGATTTTTCTACACAACTATCTCTTCAACTCCAAATTTTCACATCTAATCTATCTCAATTTGGATACCACCATCCAATCTAAAGTCAAAAGGATAGTAGTGAAGATCTTGTGGTAGTCTACTTCAAGATTACAAAAAAAATTCGTAGAGATTTGAAGAAATTTAAGAGTTCTTCAAAGGTAACTTCTATAAACCCTAAATTCTAGAAAAAAAAATATATGAACATGCATGCTAATCCACTAAAATTGATATATTGAAGTGCTTGAGATCATCGTTGCTTCCGTTTGTTGAATGTCAACTTCTTCAATTCAATGGTAATTACACGACCTTATATATAATTTTACTTATCTTTTTAGTCCCTACATTAATTTAAGTGCTTTGAACATTTTAATATTTTATCCACATGCTCCACACTTGTAAGTCAACATTCATAGTTTGGCTACTTCTCTTCTCTCGTGCCTTTAGAGTCTGCTTACACATTCCTGTTCCCTAATAAACAAGGACATTCTTTCCTAAAGTGGCTAATCTATACACATTTAAATGCATGTCCTTCTGGAACACTTCTCCCAATGACATCTGTTACAATTAGGGCATAGAGATCTACCTTTAAGACTGGCAACAGGCTCTTCTATTTGCTCGTCTTCCGTTTCTAGATTCCCTTCATCTAGGATTTTTCTTTAACCCTAATACTTCATTATGCTTGGACTTGAGAATTCATTGTCTAAGATCCCATGATGCCATTCTCTTTTCCTTTACCTCCAGTGTTCCCTGTTGACTTATATGTTGTGATCTACTTTAATCCTTCCCTGTTCTTTCTTCCTGGTTCCTCTGTGCCAAACTCTTTCCTACTTTCAATACTCGCCACCAGTCCTTTGCCCTCTTTTGCAGTAGGAACATAGCAAGTATTACCTTTCTATCCTCAAGCACCTTATGACCCTAATATACTTTTTTTTATCGAGTCTATCCATACTTCAGCATCTGCTAGGTCCATTATTTCCTCAAAAAATGGTTACCTCTAAGACTTCAATCTTCCTATACCAAACTTTCTTCTGGATCTGACTCCGCTGATACCATTCCTTCTATTAACCTCAAAGTATACTAATCTAGTACCGATTCATTTATCTCGATACTAGCCCAGGATGACTTGATTCATCCTTTACTTCCTTGCTTTGCCCTTCGGTAGCATCTCGAGTTTTGGTCTTGGGTTTTTTTTTTTTTTGTCTGCCACCTATATCCATGACTCTCTACAATACAATAACAGACATCTTTTAATGATATTAGACTTTTTCCTATTTCCTTGTGCACAAGCAGAGATTAAATCTTTAGTGCATACCTCAATGCACTATGTTCCTTAAGTTTTGGCCCTTAGGTTCCACCTGAAACCTTTAACTATATTCTTATAACTAATCCTCGTTATCATAAACCATTTGACTTCTCAAGTCCCTTACTAACTCCATTAACTCTCAGATCTTCCAAGTTTTTCATAAACCATTGACCTCTCTCTTTATTTTACTCGTCAGGTTTTCCCTTGACCACATGATCTTAAGCCCCTGAGCTTAAATACCTCAAGTTTCTCATGAACATATAACTCTTAGACCAGTACTGAGCATATAACCCTTCAGGTTTCCCTGAATCTTTGCTCTGATACCAACTTACCACATCCCCTCCCAGATTACCTTTTTAACCTAAGAGGAGGTGTGAGATAGCAGATGCCAACCCTTTCATGACATCTTCTACCAACTGAACCTGTAAAAATTACATCTTATGAGCCTGTATTACTAAGGCCTTAACTCTGGAACTTGCTCATTAGTAATTCAGTCACATAACACAACATAACTCGTCCACATGATACTTTAATTATAACGTCTTCATTCAAGAGATATCTTAATACAGACCAAACCCTGACTCCAACTCTGTAGAAACTACTTAATTACCGACCACTTCCGAATTAAATATGACTAACAAACTCTTTATAATGGTGGCAGACTAGACCTTCCCTGTCAACCAACCTGTGATCTGGAATCTTGGAACTCTTTTACAACCTGGGGAGAAAAACAAAAACATTGAAAAACGTGAGCTAGGGAGCCCAGTGAGTGGCATAATTAAAACCATAAGCTTTTACTATGGAAATCCATGTTTCCAAACAACTCTCTAAATTATTAGCATGTTTTTCTAGTTTTAACTTAGAAAACTCTTTTGAAATGTATAACAAATAAAAAACATTGTACTCTCAACTAATTTAGTGAAAACCGGAGTTTACTTAAATCATAGACTTCCATATTTAAAACATAATATGCTAAACTGGAAGATTCATAATTCAAATATCAACTGAACATCCTCATAGTTTCCAGGTTTAAAACAAGCTTTTCACTAAGCTCATCAATAATAAAATATCAACTTATAATAATAACAACTCTGAAAACCCTGAAAGCATCTTATGAAACCATCATATAAAATATTTGTACCCTTCTAAATCTTAGTTGGGTGGAGCTCCTTTTGCTCAACATCCACAACGTCGAAAACCTTAGCTAAGGTAGAATTCTTCATCACCAACAACGTCGATAATAATCTTATGTGCACGTAGATATTTTCCTAGGTTACATTCGTTTCCTTCAGCATTAGGGTGGAATCAACCCTATATGCCTTCGTCTCCTTCAGTAACGGGGACCCTGATACCTATACAACCTTCAGTATCAGGTTTCATAGCTAGGGTACTAAAACATATTTCTCATAAAATATAGCATTTCAAATGGCTTTCATCATTAAATTCATTATCATTAGGAATGTTTATGCCTTTCAAATCATATTTACACATTGCATAACTCATAGTTCATAAACTTTCCTTTGACGTCATTCATGCATTTAAATGGATTTAAAAACATTGGAGCTTATAGCTCAACTAAGAAATATTTGTACACAAACATACATTATAGATCTTGAAGCACAAAACTCATGAAAGGCGTCATTGTTTGGTATGCTTTGAGAACATCAAGCTCATATAACTTCAAACCTTGCATTGACATAATGCTTGTTAAGAAATTCATATCAAGCTCATATAGATCTTGAAGCACAAAACACAAGCCATGCATTTAGGCAAAACATCATCTAGCTTTGTTAAGAAATTCATGCTCTAGCTTCCTTTTAAAACTTTGATGCCTTAAATAAAACATGAGTTTGATACTTAGTCTCCATAAAATCCTTATGTGTTCAACTCTAGCCTTTAGGAAAACTTCAACATGTTTTGAGTACTAACTCATCTAAAGCATGCTTTAATTTTATTTATCAAAATACTATATTTAGTCATTTTCAAACATGCTAAAACTTAAAAACTAGTAAAAGCATAAACTTTGAAATACTTTAAGAGTTAGTAGCAACTCACATTTAGTTAGCTCCCTTTCCTAGCCTTTTAGGCCCTGAGCATCCCTTAGGCCAACGCACACTTCTTCATTATGTAGCATAATTAGCTGCATAGTCCTTTCTTGGACGCATGATCTCTCCTTGGATGCATGATCCATTCTTGTTTTCCTTCATTTCCCAACACTTATAGCATCAATTCCAACTCGAATTAGACAAAACTTCCTGCACGAAACTTGTTAGGAATTGTCTCAAAAAGCTTACCTCCAAATATGACCCTCTAACTCCTCTCTAGAGCTCAAAATGCTCCAAATACCTCAGTCTACTTCAGATACTTTGAATTCTGACCTTCATCGAGTTCACTTCACTTTTGGACATCCTTCTTGCCAAATCTTCTTATGACAACCCAGGGTTATATTCTACACTCAAAGAGCTTAATCTTACTTGAAAATTTCCTTTTTAGCGCAAGCCAAATGTTCACACCGCTTGCTTCTTTCAACCCTTAGTCAGTTGCTTGCTTCTTCTTCACTTAAATCCCAGGTTCAACTTTCAGAACATATAACTCGACATCTATTCATTAAAATATGAAACTTCCTTCTATGAGCCTCTTACATATTCTTTTGGCTAACTTATCTCTATAAGCCTCTTACATATTCTTTTGACTAACTTAACTCAAAACTGGAGCTCTTAATTCTTCTTTAAACACTCGAAATTCATCAAAAATCACAGACTATCCAGTTGAACTTAGAATCTGCACTACCTTGAATCTTCTTTGATTTTCAGCATTAATTTGTGTGAATTATCTAAGAGTGCTGATTCCCACTATGATCGTTACCTGTATGATACTAAATATAGTTGGAATAATCACATAGTTGCTTCAAAGTGAATTACCCCTAGATACACATATTTATTTAATGAAATTTTTTATTTTCAGCATTAATTTGTGTGAATTTTCTTTCAGCAGCCCCATCATTTTCTTCCTCACTCATTCAACTTTTTGATGCCTTCGAGATAACCTCTTTTGGCTGAGTAAAAATGGCCAAACCAATCTTCTTTCCACAACCCATATTTATAGAGAATTCTGCATGAATTCCAGCTTCCTCAATTTTGCCAAGTAGCCTATCTAGTTGTCAATTTTCTCTTATCTGGCTAACCCTTATCATGCCACCTCCTGCTTCAATCATAATATATGTCTTTCACCACCCAACACTTTACTTTCAACATATGAGAGCTTACTTTAACGTATGAATGTTTCTTTGCTCCTAATGCATCACTAGGTTTCAAGCTTCTCAACGTATGACGTATCTCCAAGCCCATATAACCTCTATGGCAAGTCAATCAACGCATGGTTTACTTCTCATCAAGTCAAAACCTTCGAAGTAAGGTTCTTTCACCTCATGACATAGCTTATTTCTTTTCCTCTCAATGCATGGTTGTTTTCAACGCATGGTTGTTGCATATTTCTCAATGCATGGGGTTTATTTGAAGTGTCTTGCATGTTCTACTTAGACCTACTCCTTAGGTATCCTTTACTCAATGCATGGTGCATCAATTTTACCTTTCTAAGGCTTCTTTGGATGCATAGTAGCCCTTGCCATGCGTTCAACTTTCCATTTTTTCCTTCTTTCTTAGTTTTTAAACTCTTCCTCAAAGCATGGTTTCCCTACTTGAATTCAAAGCATAGTTCTTGTGTTTCTCATTATGCTATGCATCTAAGTAGGCTATTTTCTTAGGATATGCATCTATTTGGCCTCCTTAGAGTTCCTTGATTAACTCCTTCCCAAAATGGTTGTCTCATGCTTGCCTATGCTCCGAAGATAGCCTTCTCGACACCTGAACTCCTTGATCCTCACCTATGCATTGAGCATCCTCTTGATCATGCTTTCAATGCATGGTTGGTTTTTCCTTACCTTTACTTAACTTGGCCAACCATCTCTTGTTTTCCCTTGTTCATTACCACACATGGCCTACTAAAATAGCTCAAGGTATGATGCACTCTTTTCCTATTGGACTACCTCCAATGCATGACTGCCCCCTCTTGGAAACACATAGCAATTTATTTCCATGTTAAGTATCTTTGTATGCATCCACCTTCTAGAGCATACCTATCTTTGACTTAGCCAACTCAAGCCTTCCTCCTTAAACTCTCCCAAGGCCAATGCAAGACTTTCTTCCAAGCACCTCGGCCAACGTTCACAAGTCACTCCACCTCGGAGAATCCTTAAAGAGAAGTTTCGGGGCTATAGGTAACTACAAGGACAAAACAATAATTTCGGCCCAGCTGTATTTACGAGCAATTTGTGAAGGATAAACACACTGTTCATTGGTTATATCCAATTGACACAAAAATATATTTGTAGTGCAAAGAGTGCAGTTGTCGGTCTTTAGTGGAATAATCGACAGTTAATGGAGGTTGATTAATTTAATTAAGGAGTTCGATTAATTAATCAAGTACAGTTGAAGCTTCAATCTATAGGTCCATAAGGTCCCCTCGTTAGCTCAAATTAACCAAAGCGAGCCCACAACTTCGCTTTGGTTCACTTCCTTGAGAATGACAAGGAAGCCTCGTGGTGGTGCCCAAAACTGTTGCTACATTTTCTTTGTGAGATCGAGGAAAGGCAATCATTCGTGAGATTGGGAGAGGAAACGTGAAGAAAATCATTCTTCAGGGAAGTCCCAATTTCCCTTTCTTTTCTCTCAAAGCATGTTGTATAAATTAGCTATAAATGTTTATCTTATAAATTTCATGTTTTCTTTGTATTTTTTGTTTGGTATCAAATCAAAAATAAACTCGTACAACGTTCATGCACTTCCGCTTTGAATTCAATCCCTTCAATTAATATCAGAGCCAAATCGTACGATTTTATTTTTCAAATTGTTTTGAAACTTAGAGTATAGGTAGGATTTTTGTTCTAAATTATGAATGTATGAGTATGTTGAATTATTCTGCATTATGAATGTAGGGTTTTGCAATTAAGCATTTTCAAGTTTTGGCACTTTAGGGTTTACTTACTTTAATTTGATTAAAGATCTAAAGGACCCATTGTTTTTTAGCATTTATTTACTGCTATCGAGTCTGTAAAGTTTGAGTCTTGTTTGTGGCAAGAATTGTTGTTGATCGAGATGAAGAACGGTGGGATTCAGTGCTAGATCACTATTGTTCAATTGCATTCTGTGATGCAATGTCACAACGTTGTACCCTAGCATCGCGACGCTCCGACGCAAAGCGGAACACAATTTTTTCCATAGCATCGTGATGCTAAGGTACAACGTCTGTACGCTCTGAGGCTGATGCACGCGTGTGGCTTCTGTCTGTGAGGTCGTGGGTTCGAGTAGGATTTCGGGGTTTTTTTTTTTTTTTTTTTGCAATTTATTTCCTTGTATTTTATTTTTTATTATTTTAATTAATTAGATTAATATAAATTAGTTATATTAATTCAATAAATTTTAGGGGTTCCAAAATTTGGTCCAATTTGACATTTTAATTTAATTTTTACATTTGATATATGGTTAAATTAATTATATGTCATAATGTATGTCATATAGTTTTTTTTAAATCCCACCTTAGGATAAACATTATTCATGCATCATATTTAATATAATTGTTATATTTATATAGTTGTATGAATTTTCAGCATGCCCATTTATTTTTAATATAAGAGTTATATTATAAATGCATGTTTAGAATAGTCTCATTAGTATAATATAAGTGTTATATTATTAATGAAAAGCATGTCCATACATCATTTATATAATGGTTATATGATATGATAGCATGCATAAATAACATGTTCATACATCATTTATATTATAAATATTATAATATATAGTTTAGATGAATGGATGGATGTTATTTAATTTTCATTACTTTAATATATAATCGTTATATACATTGTAATGAAAATGGAATGCATAATGCATGACAACACTTTAGTAAAATTATAATTGTTATAATTTCTTAAAGTATGTTATTAGATGCATGGAAATAGATTTTAGTTATTTCATTTAGCTTTATAATTGTTATAAGTTAAATGAAATTAGAACTAGAATCTATAATTAAGAGTTGCATGCAAACATGGGCTAAATCATTTTAAATGGTTTAAAATTGATTTCACCATTAGACCTATGTAAATAAAAATTTCTAATTTGATTAGAAATAGGTTTACTCTTTTAATTCCATTTAATAGGATTAAACCGGAGCTTAAATAAAAGATTAAATTTGTGACAAATGTATATATAAAGAACCTTTGTCTAAGGATGGTTCTATTTAGATTGGGCTTTTTAAGCTGGCAGAAACGGAATACCCCTACTTGGGAACTGAATAGAAAAGTGAATTAAATAGAATTATTACAAGCATGCAATGAAAGATTAAAGTTTGTTAAAAGTGTTTAATGAACTGTAATCAACATTGTTAAACTATCCAACGTAAATGTTACATTGGGCAAAGTTAACAATTATATAAAAAAAAAATTAATTAGCCGATACCTAAGTAAGAAACCTTAGGTTTTGAAATATTCATTGAGAGGAAATAGATGTATGTGATACGTCAATTTTTCTACTTGTGTTCTCCCTTAATGTTCACATCGTGAGACTCATGCTTCAGCTTGAGGCGCTTTAGAAGTGTCCCCTTTCAGATGGTGTTTGCTAAAGGATCCAATTAAGGGTCCTTAAGCGGAAGCGGATCATTCCAGTTTTCCCAAATTTCACAGAACATTAAATTTACAACAAACATGAACAAAAATTATACATCTAGTGAATTTACAATATGCTTACACTAGAATATAGAAAAAGGAAGATGGGTTTTGAAATCCTCTCTTGAAGAACCAAATCTTCACGTAATTCCTTTCCAAGAACAGTCATGAATAAAACGAGATCCACAATTGACACCACCATTAGGTTTCCTCAATATTCTTAGGATAAGAAGCCAGGAGTAGTGGGCTCTGGCTATTTTGGTGAAGGAAGAGATTTTTTAGAGATATGAGAGAGCAGGGCGAGAGTAGAGAAAAGACCGATCACAACTCACATAACTCTTCTGTGTTTTTTCTTTTCTTTTCTCTTTTTTTTTTTTTTTTTTGATGAAGGAAGAAGAAGAAAAAAATTAATTAATTAATTAAATTAATTTTATTTTTTTATTTAATTAATAATTTAATATATATTCATATGATAATTACCTTATCATATAACATATATTAAACTATATGTTATATCAAATATAACATATAACTGATAACGGGCAGAAATGCACATTATTACAGCGCAAAGATATAAAACAATACAGGATTGCGATGGTAAAAATATACAATATTGCGTCCAAAAGCATTAAGTTCACAATATTGCGGCCGCATGTATCCATCGCATTAAAACAGCTAACTTATGTATTTTGTGCAGAAAATGCGTTGGCGCAAGGCGAAAATGCGATCCGAAGAAATTAATGCCCGAGCGCATTAAGAGATTGCGACCGCAAGGCTATGCGATCATATGCGCTCGCAAAAATTTGCTCAAGAAGGTGACCGCATAGAGCCAGCGCATCAAGGTGAAAGCTTAATAAATCACAATGGGACAGAAAGCTGACGACGATCAATTTCGAATTAAGTTGACAAGCCGTTAACGACATACTGTAGCAAGTACACTCAACTTCTTAGTGACAAATATTCGGCGCATTAGATAGAGAATTAATGACATTCCATCAGTGCAATCATTTGAAAGAAAAAGTTTTTCACCCTGAAGCTCTATAAATACCAAAGGTCACCTTCAATGAAGGAGTTCGCTCAGTTCGAAGAGCTCACCTTATAGAAGATAGTTAACCGTGTTCATAGTTTTCTTTTACTTAGAAGGCGGAAGCGAGTGAAGGGAGATTACGTCGAGAGATCGTTCTAGTTAACTTGGAAGAGTGTCGGGAAGCGTTGAAAATAGAGAGAGGGCCAACTCTTGCAGAAGTAAGAACATCTTTTGGGCAGAATAGAGACAACTCAGTGTAAAAGCCTTGGGAAGCAAGATATTGCTACTAGGCTCTCAACCCTTATTTTCCAGTCATTTTTTATTCCGAACCTATTTATAAAATGAAAATTGCATCTTTATATCTGTCCACTCTCTTTACATTATGCATGAGTAGCTAAATTCGTCAAATGGGTTGAGAAGCACTTAGCTAGCATAACCTGAGATCTTAATTCTATGCGATCATCTTGTATTATGTATGCGCCATTCGTCCATTAGAGATACTCGGGAGAGTAGTCTAAGAATAGAATCTAGGCTTGGAAAAGTCAGATTAGAATCTAGGCTTGAAAGAGTCAGATTAGAACCACATAATCAAGAGATAGAAGCTTAAGAATAAGTTCTGTTTGCTATTAACGCATTGCATGCACCCTAGAGATAGGATATGATTGTATGCGGTCACCTTGTACTTATATGCATCTTTCATCATCGCATAGGCAAGAAGTAGAGACTTAGGAATAAGCTCTATAAACATCATCGCATACATCACATGCACCCTAGAGATAGGAAAATGAATTGCTATCGCATGAGTGTAGCATGATCGCATAGCTTGAACGCATTCTCAGGAAACGGTAGCTAAAGACTTTCTCAACCTATTCCTCCATATACTCATTGTATCTTTCGCATTATTAGCTCTTTTCTCAAATCCGCCACATAAATTGTATACTTTAAATAACACACCAATCAACTCATTGATTTATTTGTTACTGCAAAGTGATCGAAAATTACCATCGCATACCATTTTCTTAATCCCTGTGTTCGACCTGGGCTTACCAGGAAACTTAGTAGGGTTTATACTTGGATCTTGCTAAGAAAACTTGCATGCACAATGTATATTCCACCATCGCATTCTACACCATTATTTCATCACATCAAACACGCATCAATAACCTATAGTTTTAATAATGTATCATATACAATATAACCTATAGTTTCCTTTCTCTCACCAATGGCTTTTAATACAAATCAAATTTATATTAAATTTAACTATATGAATCCAATTCATATAATTAATATTTGAATCATATTCAAATATTTATTTCCTCTAATAAATACTTAATATATAATGAATCAAATACATTATAGTAATTATATCAAATATATTAACTTAATTATATTACATATAATTAATTTAAACAATTCAAATTATTTCAAAAATTGATTCTCAATAAATCCTATTGAGCCACCAAGGGGACCTCATGGACCTATAGCTTGAAGCTCCAACAGTACGTGAAAATTAAATTAAACTTTTTAATTAAAATATTCATCATCCGTTAACTAACGAACACTTCACTAAAGATTGTTAGCTGCACTCTTCGCACTACAAATATGTTTCTATGACCATTGGATATAACCAATCAACAGTACGATGACCCTTCACAAATTGCTCGTAAGTACAGTTGGGCCAAAATTACCATTTTTCCCCTGTAGTTACATCTAACTCCTTAAGTACCACTGATCCCTCTAATGAACAATAAATCATAGTTCAACTATGATTAAACCCCTCTCGAGCCAAGAGAGGGTGTGGCGCCACATTGTTCAAGCCCCGGAATCAGTTATTAAGGGAGCAATTTATCTACTTACTCCGACATTGGAGAATGAGTGAATTCCTTCTTTTGTAGTTGTGTTCCTAACTCTCCAATCAGAAAAATCCCCAAAATGGTAGGCTTGTTAAGTCGATGATTTGGTCACTCTCACCCATACAAATAAAAGGACTGCCTTCATAGGTAGGAGTTCACAGCTCACTCCAGATTCAGGTCAAGTTACCTATGGTCATCCTAGTGAAATATAAGTCTTGAATAAGAACGGTGTTATATAATGAAACTAATCATTTCGTGGTCCAGTCTTATACAAATTCTTTTGTATAAAATATCCCCGCTCACATGTCTCCACATTAATTATTAAAATCAGATCATTTGTAGTACTTTACAACAGTTGTAATATCTACAAAGCAGGTCATACTCGTAGTGTCACTAGGATAAGGTATCCAACTTTATCCATCTACTACATACCATTTAGGTTAACACTTAAAACATGATACACCCATATGTCAACATACATGTTTAAGCTATAAGATAACCTTGGATCTTAGTTTATTGGTTTGTGGTTAATACAACTCAAAATGAATAAAACATCATACATTTCATTAAATAACTAAGATGTTTGTACAATACAATTACAAACTATAGGATCCTACGAGATTTAAGGCATCAACCCCGACAATCTCCCACTTGACCTAAAGCTAGTGAGGGTGTACAATGTAAAATTTAAACTAAAATACAAAGTACACAAAACAATAAACTAGGGCATAACACGCCCGGTAAAAATCTCCCATTTACCCTAGTCTAAACGAGGTCTGTCCCATATTTTACAGGTGACCCTCAAACACCTTAACCATAAGGGCCTTTGTAAATAGATCAGCAACGTTGTGCTCCAAAGCTATCTGCATGACGATCACGTCCCCTTGATGCACAATCTCTCGGATGAGATGATAATTCTGCTCTATGTGCTTCCCGCGCTTGTGACTTCTTGGCTCTCAGGAATTAGCCACGGTACCACTACTATCACAATAAAGTGTGATGGACTTTGATATATCTGGAACGACTTCCAGATCAGTCAAGAATTTCCTGAGCCAAACAGCTTCCTTAGGAGCTTCACAAGCCGCTACATACTCAGCCTCCATGGTGGAGTCAGCAATGCATCTTTGCTTGGTGCTCCTCCAAACTATTGTTCCTCCATTAAGAGTGAACACTGATCCTGATGCAGATTTCCTAGAAGCTTTATCAGTTTGGAAATCAGAGTCTGTGTATCCTATAAGGATTAAATCCTTAAAACCATACACAAGCATGTAGTCCCTTGTTCTCCTTAGATACTTGAGGATATTCTTAACGGTGGTCCAATGATCATATCCTGGATAAGACTGATATCTACTGACTATCCCTACTGTATAGCAGATGTCAGGTTTAATACATAACATCGCGTATATTAGGCTACCAACAACCGATGCATGGGGATCCGTCTCATTTCCTCAACCTCTCGAGGTGTCTTGGGACACTGGTCCTTAAACAATATAACTCCATGTCTGAAATGTGGTAAATCTCTCTTCGAGTTCTGCATCGAATACTTGACAAACATCTTGTCAATGTACGATGCTTGAGATAGAGCTAGCATTTTGTTCTTTCAATCTCTAAAGATCTAAATTCCTAGAACAAACTGAGCCTCTCCCAAATCTTTCATTTGGAATTGGGTTGCTAGCTAGTTCTTAACTTTGGTCAGTAGACCTACATCATTCCTAATGAATAGGATATTGTCTGCATACAACATTAGGAAAGCTACTAAAATGTTAATGATTCTCTTGTATACACAAGGCTCATCAATATTCTGATCAAAGCCATAAGATTTGATTGCAATGTCAAACCTTATGTTCCAAGATCAAGAAGCCTACTTCAGTCCATAAATGGATCGATTAAGCCTGCAAACCTTTTACTCTTGATCTTGGGTTATGAATCCCTCAGGCTGCATCATATAAATGGTCTCCTCAAGATTGCCATTCAAAAAGTCAGTCTTGACGTCCATTTGCCAAATCTCATAGTCATAATATGAGGTGATGGACAGGAGGATTGGTATAGATTCAGCATGGCAACAAGTAAGAAAGTCTCCTCATAGTCGGCTCCCTCAACTAGGTTATAACCCTTTACCACTAGTCTAACATTGAAGGTTTGCATCTTTCCCTCATCACATCGTTTTCTCTTGTAGATCCATTTGCAACTTATAGGTTTAACCCCATCAGGTAGATCTTCAAGATCTTAAACTAAATTGAAGTACATTGACTCGATTTCAAGATCCATAGCTTTGATCCACTCATCTTTGTCAACATCCTCCATTGTCTTCTTGTAAGACAATGGATCCTCAACATCTTCGTCAACTACCATTGCTAGGATTTCTGTTAAACACATGTAATGGACAGGTGGGTTCGCAACCCTCCTACTACGTCAAGGCTCTCTAAATACTTGAGGTGGGTTTGACCTACTAGATGATCCAACTTTAACAACTCTTGTTGAGGTGTTGGGTTCTTCAATAACTCTTGTTGAAGGTTAAGTAGATTCTTGGAATGTTTATACAACACAACCTTACTGTGGGGCTTGTGCTCTCTTATATGGTCTTCTTTCATAAAAGTAGTGTTTTTCGACACAAACACTTTATTTTCTTTAGGATCGAAGAAGTAACCACCACTTGTTCCTTTGGGGTAGCCTACAAATAGGCATAGTTTTGGATGATATTCCAGTTTCTTAGAATTTACCTCAAGCACATGTGCTAGGAAACCCCAGATTCTGAAATGATATAAACTAGCTTTATGACCATTCCATAACTCTAAAGGTGTTCTCATAACACTTTTGGATGGAACACAATTCAAAATATACGATGCAGTCTGTACTACAAAACCTCAAAAAGAATCAGGTAAGGAAACGTAACTCATCATAGATCGAACCTTGTCCAACAGGGTTCAATTTCTTCTTTCTGATACACCATTCTGCTGAGGTGTACCAGGTGCTGAGAGTTGGGATACAATTCCATGCTCTATCAAATAGTTCTAGAATATCAAATCCAAAAACTCCCCACCTCGATCATATCAAAATGTCTTAATTGTTTTATTTAATGCATTTTCAACTTCTCTTTGAACTCTTTGAACTTTTCAAAGGATTCAAACTTATGTTGCATTAAATAAACATATTCATATCTTGAATAATCATCAAGGTGATGAAATATTCAAACCCTCCTCTTGCTTTTATAATCATCGAACCATGGAGGTCTTAATATATTAGCTCTAAGGGTTCTTTGCCCCTATGACCTTTTTCAGTAAAAGATCTTTTAGTCATTTTGCCTTCAAGGCATGACTCACACTCTGGTAAAGAATTTTCTTCTAACTCGCTTAGAAGTCCATTCTTCACCAACCTCTCAATCCTATTGAGATTGATGTGTCCTAACCTCAAGTGCTAAAGTTGGGCATTTTCTTTAGGAGAAATTCCAAGTCTTTTATTTTGAGTTACTGTAGTTTTAAACATTTCAATGTTATGGAGGGCTTAAGTTGCTAACGTTCTTAGCACATAAGGATTATTTTCCAATTCAGCAGAACAAACATTGACACCATTCTTTGAAATAAACACTTTATTTACAAAGAAATATATACAATAACTTTGTTCTAATAAACACTTTATAGAAATTTAGTTCTTTCTAGGAACTACATATACATTTTCTAGTAAAATATATTTATTCTGTAAAGTCAGCTGGAGACCTTCCATTGCCACAGCTGAGATGACGTGTCTAGTTCCAACCCATCGTCATCTCTCCAGCTTCTAGTTGCTGCCAGGAACTAATTCCCTAAAATGAAGAACAAACGTGGTTAGTGGCGTCTGAATCAATTATCCAGGCCGAATCATCATTCTCCACTAAACAAGTTTCCAAAACAAGCAAATCATATTTACCTTGCTTGGCCTTCTTCTTTTCTGTCAAGTATTTGGGACAATTTCTCTTCCAATGTCTCTCTTGTTTGCAATGGAAACAGATTCCCTTTGCAACATTGGCTTTCTTTTTTGGAACATATCAGCACATAGCGGAAGCGACGAGGATCGATAAGCACTTTAATTTATTAGTTTTGGTAGAAACGAAGGCATGCTATAGCAGAAATTAATGGGTTTCAAGACATACCTTTGAAGAACCTATGAAATCTCGATTTTCAGCTGCAAATTCCTCCAAATCTTTATACAGACTACCTCAAGATCTTCCCTACTATTCTCTTGGTGCTCTAGATTGAGTTATGGGACTCAAAATAAGTTGGAATCAAAGGGAACTTGGAGAATTCTCATAGCAGCAACCCAATAAAGAACTCCTTCTTTAACCTGAATTTTTAGCTAAAATTCTATCGATTGCATTGCCTCAAATTCACTCTAACCTCTTCAATATATTGCAGACCATCATACAATGAAGATAGCTGCATGAGATGCAGCTTATGCTTGAAGTTAATGAATCTTGAAGATAATGGGTTGTTAGTGAGCTACTTGAAGATGAAGTTGAAAAGTTCTCTCAAGAGAAACGTTCTCTTATTCTTCCCTTTTTCCTCAAAATTAACCAAAGCGAGCCCACAACTCCGCTTCAGTTCTCTTCCTTGAATAACACGGAAGCCTCATGGTGGTGCCCAAAACCATTGGTGCATTTTCTTGGTGAGATTAGGGAAAAGTGATCGTTCGTGAGATTGAAAGAGGAAACGTGAATAGAATCATTCTTCAAAGGTTAGTCTCAATTTCCTCTCCTTTCCTCTCAAAGCATGTTGTATAAGTTAGTCATAAATGTTTATCCTATAAATTTCATGTTTTTTCTATATTTTATGTTTGGTATCAAATCGAAAATAAATTCATACCACGTTCACGCACTTCCTCTGGGGATTCAATCCCTTCAAGAATAAATATGGTCTAAGTGTAAGCATACACTATCAATGAAGTAATAAATCTTGGAGTATTCCAAGTGTCGAATCCCATGAGACTAAATCAAATCTTAATTCTTTTAAGGCAATGCAACCAATGTAACCAAATATAACCAAGTGTGCATAAGTGATGAGTAAATTGAAATGATGATTAAAAGCATTAAATAAGAATGGATGAACAGAGATACAGGCAATGTGCCTTCAACAATGCAATCACATCATACATGGACAATGATTTAATCATGGACATAAAACTTCTCTTATTCGATCTTGTGTCAAGTTCCTATAAGAACTTTATCCAGCTAACGCCTATATTTTTATGGTTCGATAGATATTAGATTAATTTCATGTAATTTTTTTTATTATATGGTGTATCTTATTTCTAAGACTTTGTGACTGTCTTATTTGTAGGTTTTTAATGTTATATTCCTTTGTGACATCAATTTACATTCTAACCTTCTCAGTATTAAGACTTCACTAGATTACTAAATTCAGTGACAAATTTAACTTAACAATTTTCATCTATTCAAAGAGATATGGAATATAGACATTGCTTGTAATGTCTCCAAAATTCAATACTAACTAGAGAACCTTACCAACTTTTAACATGCAACTATGTTTACCAACTCTTATATTTTAGAAAAAAAATTTACATCATAATGACACCTACCACAACAAAACCCAAATATATTAGTTCCTTTTTAAAGTGAGAAAAAAATATAAATTAAATTCCACAATCTTGAAATTAAAGATTTTAATTAAAAAAAAATCTCTTCTCCAATATTTTTAAGAAATTTAATTTGGCTAACTTAAAAAGCTAAACCAAAGTTCTAACTTTTTAAATTTAACGGACCGAAAATGATCTAAAGGCATAATTTGTCCCGAATTAGCCTTAATTTTATAAAGTGGGACGTTACACTATTCAAGTCATTAAACCCTAGGGTATCCACACAACTGAATCTCTTAGAGAAATTAGCTCATAATTAAGAACAGATGAATGGATTTCATTAGATCATAAAGGATGATTGCTAGAATAAGATTCAAAGGAATAAAAGATGGAAATAAGTAAAAATGCAAAAATAAGTTAAAGACAATGCTAGAAAAGACAATAAAAATCTCCTTGAAGCAATCTCCCCTCTCTTATTCTCTTCTTAGGGTGAATTCTCCTTTTTCAATGATGAATCCTCCTATTATACACGTTAACATGGGGTAGGGATGACCTAGAGGCTAGAGCTAATGTTCCTCAGAGGAACTTCTATTCTTGAAGTTATCTGATAGGGGAGGTGAGAATTAATCCAAAGGCAACTGAATTTTGAATATGGTTCGTGAATACTTGAAATAAGAGGTTTTTCATCTTTTATAAGACCAAATTGATTCAAGAGAGGCCAAAAATGATTCCTTAGGGGTTTACCCGGCAATTACAGTGCTGAAAACGATTGTGTATTGAGAGAATAGCAACTATGGATGACTAGGCACGATTTCGAAATTAGGGTATCGATGCGGTAACATTGACAACAATTTCTGCAAAACAGTCAAGCTTCCCTATAAAAGCTCATAAAACCAATAAAAACCAGTAAAAACCAACTCTGACTGATAAAAGGACCTTCTCATGACCAATTTATCCATTTGAGACATGTAAATGACTATTTTCACTAAGTAACAACAACAAAATGTCACCTAAAAACATGCATTTCATGATATGTATCACTACTAGTTTTTAGCGTTTGTACCTTTAACTGACAATCAATTGTTTCCTTAGGTTTTAACGTGTTGCCATCTTGTTGTTTTCTCATAGTTTTAGCTTTTCCATCAGGCACAGACCTCTGGCTTGGGACACTTTGACCATGTCATCCTCCAGACCCTTTTCCTTGGTCGAGTCTCAAATAATGAAAAATGCACTATCAACCACCATCACAGAATAAAGTAAATTTGAGTTCTTAATGAGTGAAGAATTTGTATCTACTAGGGAAAACGGTATATAGAACGAAATACACTAGCAAACTTATTACAATTCAATTAGAAATAGTACATTTAATGTATAATATTCAAACTCAAACTTAAGCCAAATAATATAACAAGGCTTAGATATGGAAATAATCAAAGACTTGAAAGAATCTTAATACATTTGGAGACAAAATGTAGTCGAGGCACGCTTCTGATAAGTGTTATTCTGAAGACAATTATTCGCTCTAAACGGTTGCGAGCAGACTATAGTGATCGCTTCAATAGGACACAATGACTAACTCCAGTAGAACTTCAATCTCGAACTACTCGAATCTGGTAGAACTCTTAGATACTTGCTCTCAATTCAACTCAAAAACAAAAGAAAGAAAGAAAGAAAGGTGAGAAATCTTCAATTTGGAATGGGATGCTACAAATAAAGAACCAAGTTGCTATGTATAGGCTAGCAACTTAGTAACTCTCCAAAATACAAAATAAACTCAAATAAATAAAATGTAGGATTTTATTAACAACAGCAGAAGCACAAGGATCATCTAAACACTCTAATTCACTAATTTTAGCAAAATATAAAGCATTCTCTTGCAGAAAACAAGTGAGTTTCAAGACATACCTCATGTAGAACTTCTTCAAAGCTCCTTCTCCAACTGCTATCTTCTCCAAATCTTATTGCAAACCATCTCAAGATATTCTCCACTATTCTTTTGGTGCTTTAGATTGAGTTGTGGGACTCAAAACAAACTTGAATCAAGGGATGAAGACGAAAAGCTCACAGCAACAATCTTGGTGAAGAATCCCTTCTTCAACTCGAATTTTCTCTAAAATTCTCTATAGATTGCATGCCCAATTTTCACTCCAATCTCTTCATTATATTGCAGATCAACATGTAAAGGAGCGAGTTGCATGAGTTGCAGCTCATGCTTGGAGAAGACAAGGCAAAGTTGAATGTTTTTTGTGTGAGCAAGTAAAGAGATGGATAATGGAAAATCAAGCTTTTCCATTTATATTTTCTTTTCTCTTTTTCAATTTTATCTCAAAAATCAAAACTTGATTTTAAAATTCATTTTAATTTTAAAACTGAAAAATAAAATTAATTTCATAAATTAATTTTAAATAAAACTTAATTAATTTAATATCAAATATTAAATTAATTTTCACACAAATTCATCTTTATATATTTAAATCATATTTAAATATATATAAATTCTCCTATTCCATTTCATTCTCAAATTAAACATGTAATTATATCTCATATAATTACTAATTTCCTTAATTCTAGTTTGAACATTTCAAATTAACTTATCACGTTATTCTAGAGCTAGTCCATTACGAGTTAGTAGGGGGACCTTGCGGACCTACAGATCATGGGCTCCAACGATCCGAGATTAATTGGCTAAACTCATTAGACCAGATTAATCCCCATTCATTAACTAATGGGTCACTCCACTAAAACCCATAGTTGCACTCCCCTCATAGTAGATATATTATGTCCACATGATTTAACCATAATCAGCAAGTCAACCCTTCACAGGTTGTTTGTAATAACGGTTGGGTCAAATATCTGTTTTACTCCTGAGATTACGTCTTATTCCTCAAGTCCCTACTAATCCTTTAATGAACAATTGGTTTGTTATCCAATCACTAAACCAAACTCTCTCAGCCCAGTGAGAGGGTGGGGCCCCTTGTTCAAGACCTGGATTCAATACCTGATAGAACAACCTTTCTCCTACCCCTAAATTGGGTAGGCGTGAACTCCATCTTGCACCCTATGTCCCTAGTTATTTATTCGGTCTTACCTCTGAAATGGGAGTCTTATGGAGCCAGCGCTATTGAGCCAACCCTCACCTATGCAAATCTAAGGGCAATCCCGAATAAACAGGATTTCATAGTTATATCAGGATTAAGATCGAGTTACCTAGGTCATCTACGTGAAATAGTCAATCTTATACAGTAAACAGCGTTATAAAGTAAAAGTGACTTATTTCTTGGTCCTGAACTTATGCAAACTCATTGCATAGGACACCTCCACTCCTCATGTCATAACATGTACGAATTAGGATCACATCGTATGTAGCACTTTACAACTCTTTCTAACAACTATAGAGTAGGTCGCATCCAATGGTGTTACCAGAATAAGGTACCCAACCTTATTCATGTACCATATAACATTTTGACTATTTACTCGAATCTGATCCACTCTTATGTCTCCACGTAAAGTTCAAGTACTCATACAATAGTCATGGGTCTTAGTTTATTGGATTAGACTTTCATACAATTTATAAAATCAATAATAAGTATATTGATTATAGAAAATGTTTATCATTTTACAAACTGCAAGTTTTAGGACATAAAACCCAACATACAAAAATTGAAACATTTGTCAAATTCAACTCAATTGAGTTGTTACTTGAAAAAAATCAAATATAAGTTATCCAAATTGAAGAAACTACAAAGTTAACTTCATACATGTTAAATTTGTTATGAAGCATCATCTTAATTTGAAGTTTCAATCCAATTTGAAAGTTTCTAAACAATGAATTTAACTTATAAAATTAAATCCATTTTTATATTTCAAATATTCACCAAATTTCAATTTATTTTACAACAAACATCAAAACATCTCCTACATGAAAGAAAGTGAGAAAAATCAAACAAAATCGTTAAGAGAAAACAGACAAGATATGCATCAAGAAAGTTGTCTTCTGAACTTGAACCATCCTTAGTGAATATCCATCGAATTTACTGAAGAAATAGTGAAACCAGGCTCTAGAACTATCCTTTCTTATTGGTGAATTGAGACAATAGATATCACACATGACTCATCTTGTATCTTTGAGTTTTATATATTTGTTTCCACTTAGGTCCAAGGCAAAATCCTAAATTCATGAGAGTTTTAAAGAACATAAGCCATTTGAAAACTTCTCATAGAAGTGACTCCACTTATACTCTCACATAGGTAATATTGATTAAAAATATTATGCCATTACTCCTCTTGTAATATAAGATATCAATATAACCTTAACATCAATAGATCATACACTCTAGAACGTCATAGAAATGGGAAGAAACTATAAGTTTCTAAGTGTGCAACTATGAATTATCCAACTAGTTTTTCTATTGAACCTAAATCTTGGGATCTCCAGTCAACTAGGTTAGTACCACTAGATAACTCATTTCATAGGCTTCAGCCCCATTTCCCTTAATGTATATGTGACTTGCTCTCTTGACAATCCTTTCGTCAAAGGATCTACAATATTCTCTTTTGAATTCACATAATCAATGGAAATTATTCCATTGGATAGCACTTTCCTCATCAAATTATGTATGCATCTAATATGTCGTGTCATGCCATTATAGACATCATTCTTAGCTCTCATAGAAGCCTTAAATTGTCACAATAAATACATATTGCACTTACATGCTTTAGCCACAATGGAATATCTTCAAGAAAATTTTGAAGTCATTCAGCTTCTTCTCCTTCTTTATCAAGAGCTATAAACTCTAATTCCATAGTAGAACATGCTATACATGTTTGCTTTGAAGATTTCCATGATACAACTACTCCACTTAAGGTAAAAATATATCCACTAGTTGATTTAGTCTTCATGTTATCAGAGATCTAATTAGCATCACTAAATCCTTCAAGTACGTGTAGATACCTTGTATAATGCAATCCATGGTCTAGAGTGTACTTCAAGTACCTTAAAACTCAAACTAGCGCATTCCAATGATCATGCCAAGGATTGTGGTGTATCATGTCAACTTTCCTACTGAATAGACAATTTCAGGTCTTGTACAATTCATTATGTACATTAATGTAGGCCTTTGTTCCTTTTCCTCTTGTTTAAGCTTAGGATTAACTTAAATAAGTAAGTTTCGAATTTACCTAAATAAATCATTTGGACTGTTGGTGTTGATGCCCTAAAGTCTCGTGTCTTGTAGTTTGTAAACAGTTTGTACGAACGCTTGTGAAGTATAATATGATATTTTACTTCACTTCTTGATTTTGCTCAGTTGAATGTTTTATGTGCTTTATCACAAACCAATAAACCTACAATCCCTGGTTATCTGTATGTAACTTAAGCATGTATGTGGTGACATACAAGTGGATCATGTCTTAAGAGATAACCAAAATAGTCCATAGTATATGGATATAGGAAGGAAACCTTGTCCTGGTAATGCTACGGATGCAGCTCACTTTGTGGAATGGTCACAAGTGTTGTGACTTGTCACAGAGGGTTCGATCCTGATCATTCGTGTAGGGGACATACGAGCCGGGGCATCCTATACAAAGAGTTAATATAAGATGTGACCATAAAGTGTTAACATCTTGTTATATAACACCGTTCATGACAGAGACTTCACTTCACTAGAATGACCATAGGTAACATGACCTCAATCCTGAGTGAGTTGGGAACTCCTGCCATTGAGGGCGGTCCTTTGATTTGGATAGGTGCGAGTGGCCAGTTCGCCGACTCAAACCTACCACTTTAAGGATTCGTCTGATTTGGGAGCTGGGAACTTAGCTACACAAGATGGAATTCACTCCTTCCCCAAAGTAGGGGTAAATAGATAGATAGCTCCCTTAAGGGCTGATTCTAGGGCTTGAACAATGTGGCGCCACACACCTTCTCTTGGCCCGAGAGGTGTTCACACATAGTTGGACTATGTTGTATTGTTCATTAGAGGAATCGGTGGTACTTAAGGAGTGAGATGTAACTACAGGGGCAAAATGGTAAATTTCCAAGCTATACTTACAAGCATTTATGAAGGGTCATCGTACTTATGATTGGTTATATCCGATGGACACATAAATATATCTGTGGTAAGAAGAGTTCGGTTGTTGGTCTTTAGTGGAATGCCTGACAGTTAACAAATGGTAGATCTTGTGGCTAAAGAGTTTAATCAGCTATTCACGTACCGTTGGAGCTTCAAGCCATAGGTCCATATGGTCCCCTTGGTAGCTTGGATAAAGTTGAGAATCAGTTTTTGGGTCAGTTTGAAATGATCAAATTGACAAGAGAGAATTCGATTATATTTGATATAATTGAACTGGTTAATTATATGTGATATAATTGACTAAATGTATGAGATATATTATTTTGGAGGAAATTAGATATAAATATGATTTATATCAAGTAGAGGAGAAAATACTATAGTAGATATAGATATCAAACTATAGGTTAAGAATATAATATGATTATATTCATTATTTAATTAATTAGGCGGTTATGAGATAATTGGCCGAGAATTTCTCCGAAATCGTGCGAAAGTGGAAAGATTGATTCCAGTTCTTGTAACTGAAAAATAAAATGAAAATTGTTTTCATTTTGTAATCAAAATTCGAAAAATCGCTCACGGTGTAAATCCATACAATCGCTTAATGTTGAGAGCCTATGTGATAGCCCCAATTGTCTTAAACGATTGCACACCTGCACACTAAACGATCGCACGCTATTTCTAAACGATCACTTAGCACACCGAGCAGACCGAAACGATCATTTACTATTTGCTAGACGATCGCTTAGCAAAACCTACACGATCGTGTACCTTTTTCTAAACAACAAGCATCTAACTATACGATAGTCATCTACTATCTCCCACTTGCTTGTTCGTTCTATACGATCGTCTTTTCCTTCTTCCTCTACCAATCCATCAAAGTCCACCCTTTGGATTCTCACTCCAAGAATACCGAGGGCTTCGAGTGGTGGTTTCATCCCCAGTTATTGTTGGTTCGTGCGCTGCCGATCGTGTAGACGACCGTGGTGCTGTTAGGCGACTAATTGCTGGGCGATAAGGAGCGTAGAGGAGTTCGCTTCCGCTGGACTAAGTTCGAGTGAAGATTTTCTTCAACTGGTACATTCACAGTCTTTTATATATTTTTTGTTAAAGCATGCCTATAATTAGTGTTACAATGCATATCTGTTTGTTAAAATGTATGTGTGGTAGTTCTATCACAATGAAATCGAAAAGATCTGCTTCCGCTCATGGACACTCTTGTTTAAGAGTTCCTTCATAGACTACATGACCTAAGTATGTTTTGTTGCTGAGTGTTGAAGTTGGTAGTTGAAGTTTATTATACGAATGCAAGTTCCTTTTTATTTATTTAGTAACTTAACAGCTTTGTTGAGTGTTGGAGTATTTGATTATGAGTGGATAATTGCATATTTGATTATGAAAATGTTTTATAATTGTTTTCTATATTTTAATGCATGTTATATTTTTTTTTTTTACCTAACTAAATTATATTTAAACTAAAAAATAAGAGGAAAGGTAAGGAAAAAATACAAGAAACAAGAAATGATTATCAAACATGTTTCTGTTTCTGTTTTTTTTTCCCTCAAGAAACAAGAAACAAAAATAGTAACCAAACATATTCTTGATTCTAGCTCTTAAAAAAAAAAAAAAGAAATAGGAAACAAGAAACAAGAATAAGAAATAAGAAACAAGAAACAAGAATAAAAAACAGGAAACGAAAAATGAAAACGTTATCAAACGGGCCCTTAAAAATTCATTTTCTCCCGGTTAGTTTATTTCTAGAAGGTAAATCAACCAATATACAAGTATTGTTCTGTAAAATGGATTCTAGCTCATTATTGATAGCATCCTTCCAATAAGGTGCATCAGGAGATGATACAACTTCTTGAAAAGTCTGAGACTCATCGTCTATCATAAAAGTTATGTAATCGATCCAAAAGAAGTAGCTTTCGTAGCTCTTTTGCTTCTTCTAGGATCATACTCAGTATTTTGATCGTCCTGACCTTTTGAAGAGATAGCCTCATTAATTCTGACACCAATAATTTTGAGTTCTTTCTCCTTTAAAGAAAATCTATCTTCACAGAATTCTGCCTGGATTATAGATTCTTGCGCCACTAACCAATTTTGTTCTTCATTTCAGGAAATAGTTCCCGGTGGCAACTAGATGCTGGAAAGATGATGATGCAGGTTGGAACTGGGCACGTCGTCTTAGCTATGGCAGTGGGAGGTCTCCAGTTGACTTTATAGAATAAATTCATTTTGTTAGAAAATGTATGTAGTTCCTGGTTTAAAAAGAACCTAATTTATGTAAAGTGTTTGGTTGAACAATCGTACTGTATCAACTTTATTGTAAAAAAAGTGTTTATTTCCAAAAACAACCTTTATGTGCTAAGACCGTTTGCAACTAAGGCATTCCATAACACTGAAATGTTTAAAACTGTAGTAACTCAACATAAAATACTTAAAAGTTCTCCAAAAGAAAATGCCCAACTTTGGCACCTGAGGTTAGGACACATCAATCTCAATAGGATTGAGAGGTTGGTGAAGAATAAACTTCTAAACGAGTTAGAAGAAAATTATTTACCTGTGTGTGAGTCATACCTTGAAGGCAAAATGATTAAGAGATCCTTTACTGGAAAAGGTCATAGGGCCCAAGAACTTTTAGAGCTAGTACATTCAGACCTCTATGGTTCGATAAATGTAAAACCTAGAGGAAATTACGAATATTCATCATCTTTACTAATGATTATTCAAGATATGGGTACGTTTATTTAATGCAACATAAGTCTGAATCTTTTAAAAAGTTCAAAGAATTCAAGGCTGAAATTAAAAATGCATTAAGTAAAACAATAAAGACATTTCGATCTGATTGAGGTGCAGAGTTTATGGATCTGATATTCCAAAAATATTTGATAGAACATGGAATAGTATCCCAACTCTCAACACCTAGTACACCTCAGCAGAATAGTGTATCAGAAAGGATAAATTGAACCCTGTTGGACATGATTCGGTCTATGACGAGTTACGCTTCCTTACCTAACTCGTTTTGGGGTTATGTAGTGGGGACTACAATGTACATTTTGAACTGTGTTCCATCCAAGAGTGTTACCAGAAAACCTTTGGAGTTATGGAATGGTCGTAAAGCTAGTTTACGTCATTTTAGAATCTAGGGTTTCCCAACGCATGTCCTTGAGGCTAATCCTAAGAAACTGGAATCTTGTTCAAACTTATGTTTATTTGTAGGCTACCCCAAAGAGAGAGGTGATTACTTCTTTGACTCAAAAGGAAATAAAGTGTTTGTATCGACAAACGCTACTTTTTTGGAAGAAGACCACATAAGGGAAAACAAACCCCACAGTAAAATTATGTTAAATGAACTTTCCAAAGAAATTACTGAACCTTCAACAAGAGTTATTGAAGAACCCAACACCTCAACAAGAGTTGTTGAAGTTGGATATCTAGTAGGTCAAATCCACTTCAAGTATTGAGGGAACCTCGATGCATGGGAGGGTTGCAAACCCACTTGTCCATTACATGGGTTTAACTGAAATCCTAGCTATGGTAGCTGACGTAGATGTTAAGGATCCATTGTCTTACAAGAAGACGATGGAGGATGTTGACAAAGATGAATGGATCAAGGCTATGGATCTCGAAATGGAGTCAATGTACTTCAATTCAGTATGGGATCTTGTAGATCAACCTGATAGGGTAAACCTATAGGTTGCAAATGGATCTATAAGATAAAATGGGGTGTTGATGGGAAGGTGCAAACCTTCAAGGCTAGACTAGTGGCAAAGGGTTATACTCAGATTGAGGGAGTTGACTATGAGGAGACTTTCTCACTTGTTGCCATGCTTAAGTCTATCCGGATCCTTTTGTCCATTGCCTTATATTATGACTATGAGATTTGGCAAATGGACGTCAAGACTTCCTTTCTGAATGGCAATCTTGACAAGACCATTTATATGGATCAGCCTGAAGGATTCATAATCCAAGGTCAAGAGCAAAGTGTTTGCAGGCTTAATCGGTCCATTTATGGACTGAAACAAGCTTCTAAATCTTAGAACATAATGTTTGATACTACAACCAAATCTTAGGGTTTTGATCAAAATATTGATGAGCCTTGTGTATATAAGAAGGTCATCAACAACTCAGTAGCTTTCTTAGTGTTGTATGTAAACGAACTCATTGGGAATGACGTAGTTCTACTGACTGAAGTTACGAACTGGATAGTGACCCAATTCCAAATTAAAGATTTGAGAGAGGCTCAGTTTGTTTTGGGAATCCAAATCTTTCGAGATCGAAAGAACAAAACACTAGCTTTGTCTCAAGCATCGTACATTGACAAAATTCTTGTCAAGTATTCGTTGCAGAACTCCAAGAGAGGCTTACTGCCTTTCAGGCATAGAGTAATATTGTCTAAGGAACAGTGTCCTAAGACACCTCAAGAGGTTGAGGAAATGAGATGGATCCCCTACGCATCGGCTATTGGTAGCCTGATGTATGCGATGTTATATACGAGACCTGACATCTGCTATGCAGTGGGGATAGTTAGTAGATATCAATCTAATCCAGGATTTGATCATTGGACCGCCGTTAAGAATATCCTCAAGTATCTACGAAGAACGAGGGACTATATGCTCATGTATGGTTCTAAGGATCCGATCCTTACTGGATACATGGACTCTGATTTTTAGACTGATAAGAATTCTAGAAAATACACATCAGGATCAGTGTTCACTCTCGACGAGGGGCAGTAGTCTGAAAAAGCACCAAGCAAGGGTGCATTGTTGACTCTACTATGGAGGCTGAGTATGTAGCGACTTGTGAAGCTGCTAAGAAAGTTGTTTGGCTAAGGAAATTCTTGACGGATCTAGAATTCGTTGTAGACATGTCAAAGCCCATCACACTTTATTGTGACAATAGTGGTGATGTGGCTAATTCCCGAGAGCCTAGAAGTCACAAGCATGGCAAACACATAGAGCAAAAGTATCATCTCATCCGAGAGATTATGCATCGAGGGGACGTGATCGTCACACAAATAGCTTCAGAGCACAATGTTGCTAATCCATTTATAAAGGCCCCCGCGGCTAAGATGTTTGAGAGTCACCTGCAGAGTATGGGTCTATGGGACTGGCCACGTTTAGACTAAGGCAAGTGGAAATTTGTACTGAGTGGTTTGTGCCCTAGTTTATTGTTTTGTGTACTTTGTATTATAGTTTGACTTTTACACTGCACATTGCACTAGCTTTAGATCAAATGGGAGATTGTTGGGGTTGATATCCTAAATCTTGTAGGGTCCTATAGTTTGTAATTGTAACGTATAAACATTTTATTTATGTAATAAAATATTCAATGTTTTATTTGAAAATTAGTTGCACTAACCACAAACCATTAAACTAACATCCAAGGTTATCTTGTAGCTTAAACATATATGTAGACATACTAGTGGATCATGTTTAAATGATAACCTAAATGGTCTGTGGTAGATGGATAAGGTTGGATACCTTATCCTGGTGACACTACGAGTATGGTCCATTTTGTAGATATTACAATTGTTGTAAAGTGCTACAAATGATCTGATCTTGATCATTCATGTGGAGACATTTGAGCGGGGATATTCTATACAAAGGAGTTTGTATAAGATCGGACCACAAAATTTTTAGTCTCATTATATAATGTCATTCATAATAGAGCCTTACATTTCACTAGGATGACCATAGGTAACATAACCTGGATCCTGAGTGAGTTGTGAACTCCTGTCTATGAAGGCGGTCCTTTGATTTATATGGGTGAGAGTGGCCAAATCGCCGACTCAACAAGCCTACCATTTTGGGGATTCGTTTGATTGGGGAGCTGGGAACATAGCTACACAAGAAGGAATTCACTCATTCCCCAACATTGGGGTAAGTAGATAAATTGCTCCTTTAAGAGCTGCTTTAGGGCTTGAACAATGTGGCACCACACCCTCTACTGGCTCGAGAGGGGTTCGATCAGAGTTGGACTATGATTTATTGTTCATTAAAGAGATTAATGGTACTTAAAGAGTTATATGTAACCATGGGCAAAACGGTAATTTTGGCCCTACAAGAAATTTGTGAAGGGTCATCGTACTATTGATTGGTTATATCCAATGGACATAAAAATATACCTGTAATGCGAAGAGTGCAGTTGACTGTCTTTAGTGGAGTGCTTGTTAGTTAATGGATGGTGAATAATTTAAATTAAAGAGTTTAATTAATTATTCACCTACCGTTGGAACTTCAAGCTACAGGTCCATGAGGTCCTCTCAGTAGCTCAATGGGTTTTAATGAGAATTAGTTTTTTATTAATTTGAATTGTCCAAATTAATTGAGGAAATTAATAATATCTGATATAATTAATTTAATTATATATGATATATTACTATAATGTATTTGATACATTGTAATATTAAGTATTTATGAGAGAAAATAAATGTTTGAATATGATTCAAATATTAATTATATGAATTGGATTCATATAGTTAAAATTAATATAAATGTGATTTATATTAAAAGTCATTGGTGAGAGAAAGGTATGTTATATTTGATATAACATATAATTTAATATATATTATATGAAAGGTAGTTATCATATGAATATATATTAAATAATTTTTTAATAAATTAATTATTTTATTTTATTTTTTTTATTTTTGAATTAATGTTATTTGGGAGGGAGTTGTAACTCTCTCCCCCCTCTTTCTCTCCAGATCGTGTATGTGGATTAGTTACACACTTCTGTCTTCTCTGTGTGGTGAAGAAAAGAAAGATATAGAAAAATCTCACGAGGAGTTCTGAGATCTAAGGCTCTCCATCTCTTTTCCTCTCTCAATCCCTTCCCTCACCAAAATAGTCAGAGTCCACTCCTCCTGGATTCTCATCCAAAGAATATCGAGGTTGCTTTTGTGGTAATGCCTTTTTTGATGTTCGTGATTTTCACGGTGAAGAGGAATCTTGAAGATTTTGTTCTTCAAAGGTAAGTCTTCTATTCCCTTTTTCTCTTCTTAGTTTCTCAAGCATGTTATATGTTTTGTTTAATTAAATGCATGATCTATTGTTTCTCTGTAAAATTGCATTTTGTAAATTTTTTATAATTTGGATGGTCTGCTTCCGCTGCGTACCCTTCACAGGGATCCTTCAGTCTAGGCAAGTTGACTAAGCATAATAAGTAAAAAAAGATAATCCTTAGTAATCATATGATCAATCAAACATTGGGTGGATCCTAAGTCTCGAGCTAGGCGTTTCTTTACTTTTCTTGGACTTTTACTTTCGTGCACTTCAATTTTCTTAACTTACATTCCCGCATTTTATTTTCCTTTCAATCGAAACTACAAAACCTCCCATTTTCACTGTTTTCCATAGACTGATTTAGCTTAGAAAAGTTCTATATTAGGCTCATTGTGGTTCGACCCCGGACTTATCACTTGTGCTACTATGTAGTATAAGTAGTTGGTTCCGTGAATTATAAATTTTATTTGATTGTTGGAGAGAGGTTTACGCCACCCATTCTTTGGTCAAATCAAATTGGCACCATTGTCGAGGACCCAATCAATTTCTCTTTGTTAAATTTATCTTGTAAACTTTAAAAACCCCAAAAAGATTTTTCTTTTCATTTATGTCTATATGTTTTATCATGGAAAATGATCAAAGCATTTATTATGTGCTTCTTGCGAGGCAAGTAGCTCAGTGAGACGAAGAAGAGGTAAGAGAAATTTGTGAGTTTAAAAATCAAGTATTTGAGCTTATCTCTCTTGTTCGAGAATTGTCCACTAGGCGATTGCAGGTGTGGAGACATGCCAAGTTTGCTCACTTCAAGTTCATCGAACCGAAGCATGTTTTCAGCTACCGTGTGGCCCTGTGCGTGATGCATGTCCCCCTTGGGAGTTGCCTAGCCCGATCTCGACGTCAATGCATGCTTCTTCTACCCACTTAGGTAAGTCCTTAGAGAAACTGGTTAGAAAGCTTTCTAATTGCTCTTAGGATTTTTGGCAGGAAGACTTCCATATGCAACATGAGTTCTCGAGATTTCAGCAGGACAATCTCTATTTCGAATCTGAGGCCAGAATTAGTCTTCAAAGTTTGAGTGACCTGATTTCTCATATGGTTGAATCAGTTGAGGGGCAAGATGAGCCCTGTTATAGCCATCCTTTGAGACTACCGAGTTGATCAGGAGTGAGGTAGCTGAAATCGGCCATCATGTTGAGCAGCTGATTCCTCAGACTTCAGGCCAAGGTATGAAGTTGGATTCTTTAATGTATGAACTTGCTAATTGTTCTTTCTCATTGTGAGCAGGAGTCTATTGAGTTTTACCTAGAGATCTAATCCCTCAACTTACAGATTCCATGCCCACACTAGAGAGCCAACCAGAGCCACCACCGTTTATACTACTGAGGCCGAGTTTGTTGAGGAGTTCTATTTGTCAAGCGTTGATCAGGATGCATACCCGCTGCCATGCTAAGAACAAGTATGTGAGGTTAAGTATGAGCCCAAGCTTCATCTCGAGGTGTCCAAGGTGAAAGAGTTAGAGATTACAAAGCCTCATCTTGTTCTTCCCTTTAATATCTCTTTTATTTTTTAATATTGCTTTTCTTTTCTTCACGAGTTCAAGTCTTTATTTTCAGGTGAGTAAGTCCTTGAGTCTTTTATTTTATTTCTTTTTTCCCTTAAAAAAATTAAAAATCCAAAAAGACTTGTATTGTGCCATTAAAATGCAGAAGTGCTCGTTGAGCTTTGAAGGCTTTATCGACTCAAGCAAGAAAGGACCAGAGAAGCATAAGAATTTTTACGTGCCCTGACAGGCGAATCTTGATGAGCATAGCGATGTTAAATATGTTGTGCTACATGAAGGCAGCCAAGAGTTTTAATTTACATGCTTTCTAATTTAGTTTGTTTTTAATTTTGTAGTGTATTTAGCTTTTTGTTTTCTCTTCCTTAGTGTTGGATTTTATGTCCTAAAACTCGTAGTTTGTAATATCATATTCTTGTTCAATAAAGCTGTTATTGAAAATCTTTAGTAAATTTAAATTCTATATTCATGAATCCAATAAACTAAGGTTCCGAGGCTATTAAGTTTAAGTTTGAACTTTATGTAGTGACATAAATGTGGATCAAGTTCAAATATATATAGCCAAAATGGTCTATAGTATATGAATAAGGTTGGGCGCCTTATTCTGGGGACACTATGGATGCGGCCCATTTTGTAGTTAGTACAAACGATGTGATCCTAAATCGTTCATGTGGAGACATGAAAATGGGGGCATCCTATGTAAAGAGTTTACATAAGACTGAACCATGAAATAGTCACTTTTTACGTTCTAAATGTCGTTTAATGTATAAAACTGACTATTTCGTTAATTGATGACCTAGGTAACTTAATCTTAATCCTGAGCTAACTATGAACTCCTGTTCACTCAGAATTATCCTTAGATCTGCATAGGTGAGGGCAGCTCATTATCGTTGGCCCAATAAGCCTCCCATTTCAGGGGTAAGATCAGGTGGATAGCTGGGAACATAGGGTGCAAGATGGAATTCACTCCTACCCGTTATAGGGATAGTAGATAGGTTGTTCCCTTTAGTACTGAATCCAGGTCTTGAACAAGGGGTCCCACCCTCTCATTGGCCCGAGAGGGGTTCGGTTTATTGGTTGGACCTTAAACCAATTGTTCATTAGAGGATCAGTGGAACTTAAGGAATAAGATGTAGTCTCGAGGATAAAACGATTTTTATGACCCAGCCGAGATTACGAACAACCTGTGGAGGATTAATTTACTAATATCATGGTTATATCATATGGACACAAATATATCTATAGTGAGGGGAATGCAACTACGGGACTATAGTGGAATGACCCGTGAGTTAACGAATGTTGATTAGCTCCATCTAAAGAGTTTAGTCAGCTAATCTCGAATCGTTGGAGCCCATGATCTATAGGTCCATTAGGTTCCCTTACTAACTCATATTGAATAAACTTAGAACAGTATGATAGAATAATTCAAGTTGTTCGAATTAGGTGAAGAGAGAGAAACCGACAAGTATATGTGATATAGTGGTCGGATTTTTAGTTTAGAGATACAGCTTTAATATTTAAATGTGATTTAAATATCAAAAATATGAATACGTTCATATTTGGAAGGTCAGAAATAATGGAAATGGTCAAAGATGTAAAAAGTCAAAGAGTTAACTTTTTACTTTGAAAAGTCAAACTTTGACCGACCTTATATTCAAATGTGATTTGAATTCGAGTGAATGCGGATTCATGCTCGGGAGATCAAAATTAGTCAACACGAAAAAAATCATAAAAAGTCAAAATATTGATTTTTTGGTCAAAGTTTGACTTTGACCAAATGACTATTTTGCCCTTTGACTAAAGTTAGTGGGAAAATCCAAACTTTTGTTGGATAATTCCACTAATAAAATAGTGGGCTAGGTGTTGGCTTATAGTGGAGACATTAAACCCACTTAGATAGTAGATTCTAGGTGTTGGGTTTTTATGAAGTTATTTCATGTAATTTTGTATGGCCCTTTTCTATAAATATGGCCTTGTCTTTTTGGATTAAAAACTTTTGGACTTTTTGTCAAAATAATTTTCTAAAATTGGGCTAAAAAAAGAAAAACCCAAACCCAACCCAAAATCCCTTCTTTTATTTCCATCTTTTCTCTCTCTCAGGTTCTTCATCCATCGGATCCCACAACCCGGTTCTGAGTCCAGAGGATAGTAAGTCAGCTCTAGTGATTGTCCGGTTCGTGTTCGAGCGGCGATAGAGGAGTTTCGGGAGCTTCAAAGGTATTATTTCAAAATAACCCTAATTAATTCATTTAGGGTTGCATGTTTATTTTGTTCAATTAGAGTAAAAATTGATTCTCATTTCTGCTGCGCATGTCGTTTTTTCCATCATGTGGTATCAGAGCATGTTTTAATTTTACTCAATTGCATGTGGTGGGTATCAATTTATTAAATAAAATTAAGATTGGAAACTAAAATGGTTTTTAGGTTTTGGTAATTAAATTAAGTTTTTTTTTTTGTAGTATTAATTTGTCATTGATCAAATGTTTATGAGCATTAATGTGTGGAAAAGGGTCTGTAAATTTGTTGGAGTCATTAGAGTTGAAATTAGGTTGTAATTTCTTGATTCCGGGAGAGAGGACAGCACAAAATTGAAGGATTTTATATCACAAACCCGATTTTGGCCACCAAACCCGAGACAATCTCCTAGACCTGAACTATAGCCTGAGATCCGACCTAGTTTGGAGAAGCCCCGTGCGCCCACCAGTTGTCGACAAGTTTCTAACCCGTTTCGCACTCCGACCCAGCTCGTGACCCCCGTGACCCGTGCCCCTGCTCGCCCGCCCACTTCGCTTCGCACGACCCACGCGCTTTTGTTGACCACCCCTGCATTAGTTCACCAGCCGGTCCAGATGTAGCGTACTTTTAGCATACTCTAGCGTCCTTAAGAGTTCACATCGTGAGGCCCATGCAGGGCTTTGGGCCGTGCTTAGGAGCAGACTTCCTTCGGAGAGTGTTTGCATGGATCAATATCAAAGTGAATAAGGGAAGTAATTCATAGTGAATGGGTGAGGGTATGTAATAACATATCCCATGGTCTCTTCAATTAGATCGCACCGTGAGATTCCTATAATGCGCCTGCATGTCTTCCCTAGAGCGACCTTTCCCTTTGGAGGGTTGTATTATAGGATTCGGAACACCATGAACTCCAAATCTGGATAGGTTCTCTTAGATCAGTTTTCATATTGACTTTCCACTTTCGGGAGCATGTTGATTCTAGTTTCTGAAATCCAAAAATGGAAGGTTACACTTACAAGAATTACTAAGATGTTAGTATATTCTCGACCAAAGTAGCGATAACTAAAGTACTATAGAAATAAAGAGTTATTTTGGGGTTAGCATCTAGTCAAGATTGTCTTGATTCAAAAGAGGAATAATCGACTGCCCTTCAGTGGAGGTTACTTTAACCTTTTGAAATATCGTTGCAAAATATAATAATGAAGGGTACATTATTAGTTTTTTTTTTGTTAAACTTGATTGGATTTAAAATATTAATATTTTTTACTAAAAATGATATGTTTATCTTTTCAGCATGAATAGCTCAATAATTCAACTCTTAGCTTCCGAGAAACTAAACGACGATAATTATTCAGCATGGAAATCAAATCTAAACACAATACTGATAGTTGACGATTTAATATTTGTCTTAACTGAGGAATGTCCTCAAGCCCTAGCCTCAAATGTTAACCGAACTATTCGGGAAGCATACGATCGATGGGTCAAAGCCAATGAAAAGGCCCGTGTTTACATTCTTGCCAGCATGTCTGATGCAGAGAAATATGAATCCTTAGATACGGCTAAAGAGATAATAGATTCATTAAGAGAAATGTTTGGCCAACCATCATGGTCCCTTAGATACGAGGCAATTAAGCACATTTATACAAAGCGGATGAAGGAGGGGACCTCTGTTAGAGAACATGTCCTGAAATGATGATGTACTTCAATATCGCTGAAGTAAACGGTGGACCCATTGATGAGGCTAATCAGATTAGCTTTATCTTACAATCTCTTCCAAAGAGTTTTATACCTTTTGAGACAAATGCGTCTTTAAATACGATAGAATTTAATCTCACTACCCTTCTTAACGAGCTCTAACGATTCCAAAACCTTACTTTAGGTAAGGGGAAGGAAGTTGAAGCAAATGTTGCTACCACTAAGAAAAAATTTCTAAGAGGATCGTCCTCTAAAAACAAAGTTGGACCCTTTAAAGCTCAAATGAAAAAGAAGAAAAAATGGCTGGTTCCCAAGATAAGAAAGGGAAAGAATGATACAGATAAAGGAAAATGTTTCCACCGTAACCAAAACAGGCATTGGAAGAGAAATTGTCCGAAGTACCTTGAAGAGAAAAAAGCTGAGAAAACGACACAAGGTAAATATGATTTACTGGTCGTTGAAACATGTTAAGTGGAATATGATACTTCAACCTGGATACTAGATTCAGGAGCCACTAATCATATTTGTTTCTCATTTCAGGAAACTAGTTCTTGGAAAAAGCTTGAAGAAGGTGAGATAACCCTCAAAGTTAGAACAGGAGAGGTTGTCTCAGCTGAAGCAGTGGGAGATCTGAAGTTGTTTTTTGAAGATAGATATCTAGTACTTAAAAATGTTTTGTATGCACCTCTTATAAAGAGGAATTTGATATCTATCACTTGTATTATAGAACAATTATATACAATATCTTTTAATATAAATGAAGCGTTCATTTTTTGTAAAGGTATTCAAATTTATTCTACTACACTTGAAGACAACTTATATAAGTTAAGACCAACTAGAGCAAATTTTGTTTTAAATACTGAAATGTTTAGAACATTAGAAACTCAGAATAAAAAAAACAAAAGGTTTCTTCTAACGCCTATCATGGCACATTAGACTTGGTCACATAAATCTCAATAGGATTGGGAGATTGGTCAATAGTGGAATTTTAAGTCATTTAGAAGATAACTCTTACCTCCATGTGAATCCTGTCTTGAAAGAAAGATGACCAAGAGATCTTTTACTGGAAAAGGTCTCAAAGCCGAAGTACCTTTAGAACTCGTACATTCGTACCTTTATGGACCAATGAATGTCAAGGCTCGAGGTGGGTATGAATATTTCATCAGTTTTATTGATGATTATTCAAGGTATGGTCATGTTTACCTGCTTAATCACAAGTTTGATTCTCTTGAAAAGTTCAAAGAATATAAGGCTAAAGTTAAGAATGAATTAGGTAAAACAATAAAGACACTTCGATCAGATCGAGGTGGAGAGTATATGGTTCCAAGACTATTTGATAGAAAATGGGATCCAATCACAATTCTCTGCACCTAGTACGCCTCAGCAGAACGGTGAATTAGAAAGAAGAAACTAAACCTTATTAGATATGGTTCGCTCAATGATGAGCTATGCTCAATTGCCTGATTCCTTTTGGGGATATGCACTTGAATCTGCTATCCATATTTTGAACAACGTTCCCTCTAAAAGTGTTTCAGAAACACCTTAAGAGCTATGGAAATGGCGTAAAAGTATTTTACGTCACTTTAGAATTTGGGGTTGCCTAGCACATGTGTTGGTACAAAATCCCAAGAAATTAGAACATCGTTCAAAATTATGCCTATTTGTAGGTTATCCAAAGGAAACAAATGGTGGTTTGTTTTATCAACCTCAAGAGAATAAGGTATTTGTATCGACAAATTCCACATTCATAGAGGAAGACCACATTAGAAATCATAAACCACGCAGTAAAATAGTGTTGAAATAAATTTCAAAAGACGCTACAGATAGAGCTAGTTCATCTACTAAAGTAGTAGATAAAACTAGTATATCTAGTCAGTCACATCCTTCAGAGTTGAGAATGCCTCGACGTAGTGGGAGGGTTGTTCATCAGCCTGACCATTACTTGGGTTTAACAGAAACACAAGTCGTCATACCTGATGATGGCATAAAGGATCCATCGACCTATAAATAGGCGATGAAAGATGTAGACCGAGATTAGTGGGTCAAAGCCATGGACCTCAAAATAGAGTCTATGTTCTTCAATCCTGTCTGGAAACTTGTAGATCAACCAAATGATATAAAACCAATTGTTTGTAAGTGGATCTACTAGAGAAAACGAGACCAAGCTGGTAAAGCACAGACTTTTAAGGCATTTTAAGGCTCGACTTGTGGCAAAGGGTTATACCTAGAGAGAAGAAGTGGACTATGAAGAAACTTTCTCTTCCGTTGCCATGTTAAATTCGATAAGAATACTCTTATCCATTGCCATCTTTTATGACTATGAAATTTGGCAGATGGATGTCAAGATAGCCTTTCTAAACGGCGATCTTGAAGAGAGTATCTATATGGCTCAACCAGAGGGGTTTATTGCATAGGGTCAAGAACAAAAGGTTTGTAATCTTCAAAAATCCATTTATGGGTTGAAACAAGCTTCTAGATCCTAGAATATAAGATTTGATATTGCGATCAAATCTTATGGCTTTGAATAGAATGTTGACGAGCCTTGTGTTTACAAGAAGATAGTCAATTCTACTATAGCGTTCTTAATTTTATATGTTGATGATATTCTACTAATTTATGTTGTCTAGGTGATAAAAAAATTTTATTACCTCACATCTCTCACGCATGCTCATTAAAACTATTATTTGACTTAGGCGCCAGTTTGATCTCCAGGTAGAAGGTGTTCCATAACAATGGCTATCTTACTGACGTCAAACAATGGCTAGATACACAATTCCAAATGAAAGATTTAGGAAATGCACAGTATATTCTTGGGATCCAAATTGTTTGGAATCACAAGAATAGGACACTAGCCATGTCGCAATCATCTTATATAGCCAAAATGTTATCTAGATATAAAATGCAGAATTCCAAAAAGGGTCTATTGCCTTTCAGACATGGAATTCATCTATCAAAAGGACAATGTCCTAAGACACCTCAAGAAGTTGAGGTTATGAGAAATATTCCCTATGCCTCCACAGTTGGAAGCCTGATGTATGCAATGTTATGTACTAGACTTGACATATGCTACTCAGTAGGGATCGTCAGTAGATACCAGTCTAATCCTGGACATGATCATTGGACTACCATTAAGAACATCTTAAAGTATCTCGGGAGAACTAGGGACTACATGCTCGTGTATAGTGCTAAGGATCTGATCCTTACTGGATACACTGACTCTGATTTCCAAACTGATAAAGATGCTAGAAAGTCTATATCTGGATCAATGTTCACTCTTAACGGAGGAGCAGTAGTGTGGAAAAGCGTAAAACAGACCTGTATAGCTTACTCCACAATGGAAGCTGAATACGTAGCTGCTTACGAAGTAGCAAAAGAAGTAGTATGGCTGAGGAAATTCTTAAGAGATTTGGAAGTTGTTCCAAATATGCATCTACCCATCATCTTATATTGTGACAACAGCGGTGCAGTTGCAAATTCAAAAGAACCTCGAAGCCATAAACAGGGAAAGCACATCAAACGCAAGTACCACCTTATCCGAGAAATCATACACCGTGGTGACGTTGTAGTGACCCAAATACCTTCTGAGCAAAACATTGTTGATTCTTTTACAAAAACCTTTACGGCTAAAGTTTTTTAGGGTCACCTACAGAGTTTAGGTCTACGGTGTTTCTAAACTAGGATAAGTGGAAGATTATGTTGGGCGTGATTGCCCTAGTTATAGTATTCATATGTTTATTGTACTCATATGTAATATTAATTTCTCACAGTTAAATTCAGCATCGTTTGATCCTACTAGGAGTTTTAGTCCAAGCGGGAGTTGGTTGGATTTTATGTCCTCGTAGTTTGTAATATCATATTCTTGTTCAATAAAACTGTTATTGAAAATCTTTAGTAAATTTAAATTCTATATTCATGAATCCAATAAACTAAGGTTCCGAGGCTATTAAGTTTAAGTTTGAACTTTATGTAGTGATATAATGTAGATCAAGTTCAAATATATATAGCCAAAATGGTCTATAGTATATGAATAAGGTTGGGCGCCTTATTCTGGGGACACTATGGATATGACCCATTTTATAGTTAGTACAACCGATGTGATCCTAAATCATTCATGTGGAGACTTAAAAATGGGGGCATCCTATGTAAAAAGTTTACATAAGACTGAACCATGAAATAGTCACTTTTTACGTTCTAAATGTCGTTTAATGTTTAAAACTGACTATTTCGTTAATTGTTGACCTAGGTAACTTAATCTTAATCCTGAGCTAACTATGAACTCCAGTTCACTCAGAATTATCCTTAGATCTGCATAGGTGAGGGCAGCTCATTATCGTTGGCCCAATAAACCTCCCATTTCAGGGGTAAGATCAGGTGGATAGCTGGGAACATAGGATACAAGATGGAATTCACTCCTACCCGTTATAGGGATAGTAGATAGGTTGTTCCCTTTAGTACTGAATCCAGGTCTTGAACAAGGGGTCCCACCCTCTCATTGGCCCGAGAGGGGTTCGGTTTATTGGTTGGACCTTAAACCAATTGTTCATTAGATGATCAGTGGAACTTAAGGAATAAGATGTAGTCTCGAGGGTAAAACGATTTTTATGACCCAGCCGAGATTACGAACAACTTGTGGAGGATTAATTTACTAATATCATGGTTATATCATATGGACACAAATATATCTATAGTGAGGGGAATGCAACTACGGGACTATAGTGGAATGACCCGTGAGTTAACGAATGTTGATTAGCTCCATCTAAAGAGTTTAGTCAGGTAATCTCGAATCGTTGGAGCCCATGATCTATAGGTCCATTAGGTTCCCTTACTAACTCATATTGAATAAACTTAGAACAGTATGATAGAATAATTCAAGTTGTTCGAATTAGGTGAAGAGAGAGAAACCGACAAGTATATGTGATATAGTGGTCGGATTTTTAGTTTAGAGATACAGCTTTAATATTTAAATGTGATTTAAATATCAAGAATATGAATACATTCATATTCGGAAGCTCGAAAATAATGGAAATGGTCAAAGATGTAAAAAGTCAAAGAGTTGACTTTTTACTTTGAAAAGTCAAACTTTGACCGACCTTATATTAAATGTGATTTGAATTTCAAGAAAGTGAATGTGGATTCATGCTCGGGAGGTCAAAATTAGTCAACACGGAAAAAATCATAAAAAGTCAAAATGTTGACTTTTTGGTCAAAGTTTGACTTTGACCAAATGACTATTTTGCCCTTTGACTAAAGTTAATAGGAAAATCCAAACTTTTGTTGGATAATTCTACTAACAAAATAGTGGGTTAGGTGTTGGCTTATAGTGGAGATATTAAGCCCACTTAGATAGTGGATTCTAGGTATTGGGTTTTTATGAAGTTATTTCATGCAATTTTGCATGGCCCTTTTATATAAATATGGGTTTATCTTTTTGGATTAAAAACTTTTGGAATTTTTGCCAAAATATTTTTCTAAAATTGGGCTAAAAAAAGAAAAACCCAAACCCAACCCAAAATCCCTTCTTCTATTTCCATATTTTCTCTCTCTCGGGTTCTTCATCCATCGGATCCCACAACCCAGTTCTGAGTCTAAAGGATAGTAGGTTAGCTCTAGTGGTTGTCCGATTCGTGTTCGAGCGGCGATAGAGGAGTTTCGGGAGCTTCAAAGTTATTATTTCAAAATAACCCTAATTAATTCATTTAGGGTGCATGTTTATTTTGGACAATTTATGCTTTTTAAGTTAAGGGTGGTTGGTTAGGCTTGGTCTTGCCAAAGTATGTTTGGCAATCCTTGAGCATCTAAGCTCAAACTTGTGTGATTTTGAATGCTTGTTTTCTTTGTTGTTTGTGCCCATTATTAGGACCGTTAATGATACACTCATTTAGGATCTTGCCTATTTGAGATAATGTCGGAAGAAAATAAGCATATGATATTTTAGCCCTTTTAAAAAAAATCTTCTATCTCTCATGCACACTTAGGTTCTTTGTCTATCTATCCTAGGTCCTTTGTATTCTTAGAGTAGCGTTATAGGACCTAAATGTTTGTTGTTACCCCAAAAGGCCTTAAGAGATAAGATTAAACTCTTGTAAACATCAATTTTGGTAATGTGTGCACAAGGAACTAATCAACCAATTTTTCCACTTATCTAAAAATAAAAAAGAGAGAAGAAAAAGCAGAGAAAAAGGAAAGCAATCAAAGTAAAAAAAAATATTAAAATAAGGTTAATAAAGAGAGGTTTATTCCACTTTCTTAGGGACGTGATTGACCTGGGGCGACTGTGACACCCGTAGTTTCCCTCTGAGGTAAAGTATTCCCGAGAAATGAGTAGCTTAGACACCTTTGAAGGAATTCAACTCGGAGCTGGATGTTATTCTCGTAACCCAGGTGGGCAAGCCAAAATCAAAGCAATCTTTCTGAATTAAGTTTCCTTTCTATTTGCTTATAAAGAAAAGAGAGAATAAAAGAAAAGAAATGGTTAAGGAAGAATTGAAGTTGGTTTTCCCTTATTTGCATGCCATTGCCACTTTGGGTTTAGGAAGTTTAATTTTTTATCTTTCAAGTCAGAGCAGGGGAAACATGAGCGGAGGGTTTATAAAACTATTCCAGTCTTTGCTTAGGCTTAGGTAGCATGGCTTTGAACTCACTTATGCATGAATAGGTTTGAAGAGAGCTTTCTTGAATTGTCTCAATTGATTACTTGTCTTCGGAGTACATTGTTGATTGCATGCGTGATTTTATTAGACTATTAAAACGTGAGTAACGAACCTCATAACTAAGCAAACATATTATTTCGTGCTTGATTGTATGTCTCTGCCTTGTTCGAGATGATCAAGAATTAAGTTGGGGTATTTGATAGCACCGTAAAAGTGTTATTTTCCCTTGCTTAGTTTGAGCTCGTTCGTGGATTTTACATGTTTATTATGCTATTTTGTAGGTATTGAGCAATTAAAGGGTAGAACAGTCATTTGGAGCTAAAACATGACTTAAAAAAGCTAAATTGGAGCTTTGATAGCATAGACAAATTGAAGAAAATGAAATTACGAATTTGTCATTCTATTGACCGTTGCAACCCTCCATCAAGTGTAGAGCTACACTCAAGGAAAAATTGAATGCATAGCCGATAGCATCACAATGCTCGCCTTATGCCCTTACGTTACACTGCAAGGCAGTAGCTGAAAATGCATGAGAGCGTGGCAACACTGCCCACAACGTTGCAACCAGGAGTGGATTTATTATGGACCCGGGGAGGGGGGGAGGGGACAAGCCCCCCTCAACTTTATGCTCTTTATATAATATATGTATATATAACTAACATAATATCAAAATCATTAGCTAGCTTAGTGGTGAATCTACTTTCCAGCCCCCTTTAAACCTAAATTCAAGTCCCATTCATTACATTTATTTTTACTAAATTATATAAAGTCCCCCGCCAACAAGATTTTTGGATCCGCCATTAGTGGCAATGCTACGAACATTGACAGATACATGGAGGAAACATATGCATGGTGAAGCCCATTAACGTAGCGATGAGCGTTGCATTGCTTGAGGTTTATGCTTCGATTGGAGCGTCAGCGTTGCAACGCTATGCCCTTTTTATAAATATGATTTTTGCCCGATTTTAGGTCATCTTCTTCATATTCTCTTGAGCTTTCAACCCCCAGCCAAAAATTCTCTTCTCCTCTTCTCTTTCCCTCAATAATTCTTCATTTTTGTGAGTATTTGATGATTGTAAAGTTTATATTAGACCGATTTTGTGGCTAAGGTAAGTAGCTAGCTTAGGTCTAGGTGAAAACTATGGACATATTGTGAGGATTGTGATTTTTATCTATATTTCTCTTTGATTTGTTGTGGTTCTTAAATGTATTTAAATTTCTATGCTTAGATTTATGATTGGATTGATCACTCACCATATCTTCTTTGTTAGGCTGAGATGAATGCTTCGTTGTGTATGAATCTCATTATGGCAAAATTTTCTAAAGCATACTTGGTTGAATTTTTAAATTAACTATAGCAATTATTTTTGTGGAATTGCATTTTATTCAAGAACACAACTAATTAGTGTTGAAAATAGGAATATTTATTTTTTGTAATTACTAATTTTTTTTCCTTTTCTGTAATTTCCTTTTGTGCATATTTAATTCTTTTAATCTTTCTCCTCATTCTACCGTTGAATTATTGTCTTTTATGATTTCTACCTCTCTTTAAATTTAGGCTTGTACCTTTGTATAGGGGATGAATAAGAAAAATTCTTTGTCTACCAAAACTTCATGGTATCGGAGCATTTTTTTTTAAACCCTAAGCTAAGCTTCACGTTAAGAGCCATAGGCTTCAAGAACAATTTAAATTTCGCGTCAGAAGCAATAATCTTCAAGAAAGAAAAAAAATCCAGCTTCATGTCAGAAGCTCTTAAGTTCATTCTTCAGCATCACATCGGAGCCTCACCTTCAGCTTCGCATCAGTTGGCAATTTGAAAGCGTTGGTCATAGGCAAAGAGGAAGAAGGAGATAAAACAAAAAACAGAAAAATCTGTTGATCTAAGCCTTTTTCTGACGAAGAGGAAGAAATTTTTTGGGATTTTTCTCTCATCGTGTGTTGCATATTTTCTGGAATTTCTGAGACCTTCTCATACAGTTTGTGGGTTGCAGACGTCTCTCTCATTCAAGCTTGTAAGCTATATTCTGTGGGTCACATCTGTCAGAGGTAAGCTCCTTTTAATTAGGTTAGTTTCTCAGATTACTTGCAAATTTTAAACTTGTCTGGGCAATTGGGTCAAGCCCAAATTTTATTTTGCAATCTATTCTTTCCTAGCTTAAACTACAGAAAACAAAGCCTCTTCATCAGTGGCATCTTCCACTCACAACAATCCTGATGGAACCTTACTTCCAATCATAAATCTCAAATTAAATGAGAAGAATTATATCTCAGGGTCACAGTCTGTTATGATGTTTATTTGTGGAAAAGGAAAGGAATATTACCTATCAAGCAAAACTTCTATCCCAGAAAAAGTTGATAAACAATACAAGGTGTGAAGAATTGAAAACAATACGGTCATGCCATGGCTAATCCATTCCATGACAACTGAAATCGGTGAAGGATTTTTACTTTTCTTAACTGAGTGAAATTTGGGAAGCAACTCATAACATTTACTTTGATCAAGAAAATACTTCAAAGTCCTTTGAATTAAAAGGAAAACTTCACAAGCTAAGGCAAGGTGATATGCAAGTTACTCAATACTTCACCCAACTTTCTCGTCTGTGATAACAACTCGACACTTTTTTTTTTTTTAGAATAGGTGATATTATTATACAACAACAAGAGGGATCCCACAGCCCAGGATCAAGGCATCAAATCAACAAAACACAAGCAAAGGCAGGGCAACAAAACCAAAACAAAGCCAACAAGATAAGACCAGAACAAAACCAACACATAAATGCAAACTCGCAAACCACCAAGGAGAAAGACAGAGAAAACAACCCAAAACCCCACAAACTAGGGGCAACAACAAAACAAGCTCAAAAAGAAAAAACATTCGTACACACACTAGATAAGACCAAGAAGGTCAACCCGCCAGAAAGTAGCATGAGCACGAACCGTAGAGACCATAAGATGAACTAGAGCAGACACCGACCTCGGTTGACCTCCATGCAGCCATCGATTACGCTCCTGCCAGATGTAGTATATGGAAGCACACCAGAAAACACGGAACAACTTACTACGCACCCCCTTACCTGACCCCACTCGGCACAACCAACTCAACTCTACATCCCAACCAGCCACCCGATGCGTCAAAACCCAACTGACGCAACACACTAGACCACACCTCTCTCCCAAACCCACACTAAAAAAATAAATTATCCCGCGACTCCACACCTCCCCCACACAGAAGACACCCCCCTCTGACAACACACCCCAACTCCTCAACTAATCCCGCGTACCCAACCTGTCCCTCACTGCTAACCACGCACAGAAGGAGTAACGCGGAATCCCCCCCCCCCCCCGCCCAAGACACCCTAGGACGACGAGGACGTATACTCTCCCAAGCACTAGTGATAGAAAACCGACCACTAGCATCCGGAACCCAAACCCAATAGTCCTCTCCCCTCATCCTAGGCCCTACTGCCTGGATAAAACCCCAGATCTCAAGCAGCTCCCAAGACACTGTAGGCCACCTCCAACCTCCCTCACCATCCATGAACTCTGAAAACCGCGCTTCTAAACTACTCCTTGCATCATGAACCACCGTAGACCCGTATGAATCCAAAATCGCGCCCCCCAGCAGCCAAGGATCCCACCAAATAATACAAGACCGTCCATTGCCAAATAAACCAGATGCTTGAATCTATCTCTACTTCGCAAGATAGCCCTCGCACCAAGACCTCCCAACCTCACTCCGAACAGCCCACAACGACCGCCCATGCAAAACATACGCCTCCACCCATGCCACCCATAGTGACCCTGATTTAATTAAGAGAAGCCAGAGCAGCTTCATAATAACAGCCTGATTCCAAGAGGCCACATGCTTCACGCCCAACCCCCCCTTCTCCCAACAGTAAGCACACCTCATCCCACGCCACCCGTGCACCACCCCGACTCACCACACCACCCTTCCATAAATAACTACGTAACAGACGATCAACCTCATGAGTTACACACGCAGGCAACAAAAAGATGCTACACCAAAAAACCAAAAAGGACTGTAAAACAGACCTAACAAGCTGCAACCTCCCAGCAAATGAGAGGGACCTTGCTGCCCAGCTTCTAATACAAGTTGTAATCCTCTGTATCAAAGGCGCACAATCCATAGTCCTCAATCAACCTGCCAATAAAGGTAAACCCAGATACCTAACAGGCAATGAACCAAGAGAGACACCCATATACGCAGCTAGTTCCTCCGCCTCCCCCGTCTCCATACCCGTAACAAATATGGAACTCTTCCCAACATTTGCAACTAACCCAGACAGCTCTGCAAACTCTGTCAATACCTGCCTCAAAACTCCAAAGAATCTCTCTCAGCTGCACAAAAAATCATCAAATCGTCTAGACAAGACCTTCATCACCATCACAAACAAAAAAGGAGACAGTAGATCCCCCTACCTCAACCCCTTCCTATAGCCAACAACACACCAAACAGAAAATCTTAAAGAATTAAAGATGCATTAAATGAGAAGAAACAGGTGTTCAAATTATTAGGAAGATGCAACTGCATACAAACAAATTATTGAGAAGAAATAGGTGTTCAAATTCCTCCTCGATCTCAATAAAGAATTAGATGAGGTACGTGGTCGAATCCTAGCTGTTAAACCCCTACCTAATATTAGCGAAGTTTTTGTAGAAGCAAGAAGAGAAGAAAGCAGAAAAAAATTAATGTTGGGAGTGATTGCAAACTCAAAACCAGAAGGATCCACCTTACTTGTTCGAACTCTTAGTAATGAGGTACGTACTCCAAATATAAGTTTCCATGATAATCATTACAATCGAAATCAGAATTACTGTAACAACCCAAATTTGTATACATACACTACAGGGAATTAAATGTCAAATGTTAAGCGAGACGAAATTTTATTTAAAGAGGTGATAAATGTAATACCCTAACCCTAATTTAGAAAGCAGGAAAACAAATAAAATATATAATTAAGAATGAAAAATATATAAACTTAATAGGAAAATCGGGTGGAAATTTAGAATTAAAAAAAATAAGAAATTTATTAATTATCCAAAAATAATGAATAAGGGGGCAGAATCAGGGAGGATTAATTAGAAGTTGGACGCTAGCTAATTCAGAAGACAAAGGGCAGTAGATAACTTTTTGTTTGGGCACTGCTCATTGGAAGAATTGGAGGCGAATTAATTGCCCATATACTCAAAATTTGAAAGAGTTAAAACGGGGAAGTGGAATCCACAAGCAGTGAAAGCAACCCACGCGTGAAAACTAGCGAGATTGGAGAGAAAATTGGTGAGAGCGAGAGCGAGACCAGCGAGAGCAAGAGTCACGAGAGCCAAACCAGCGAGAAAGCTGGAGAGAGCGAGATTCTGAGAATAGAAAGAGCGAGATTTGGACAGAAGCGTGGATTATGCATTGAATTTGGCCACGATCTTATAGATTATACATGGAGAACCCTAAAATTGAATACAAACAAAGGTTGAAGACGTAAAGGCAAACGTTAGCCAAAATTAGGTGTCTTATTAAGAGAAATTCTTAAACCTAAGTAATTTTAAAGAAGCCATTTGTAGGATGAGTTGTCACATAGAGAAAAGCTGGAAACGGCTATAAATAGGAGGCTTTGGGCTGGAAGTTAAACTCATTCTCAAACAAAACTCAGTAGTAAAAATCGTGTGAAAAGGGTGAAGTAATTCTCTTAGTTTGAAGGAGGAAACGCGAGGGAAGTGCTGCCCAAATTTCCTTCTGATTTAAGAGGGAAAGCTCTACTAATTAAACCATAAGGAATAATAAGGAATAACTAGGATCGCAGTCAAGGTAAGTAGTTATCTCACCAGTGTTTCATGGTAGTGTACCTTTAATATGTTGCATAATTATGTTATTGTTATGTTGCATTACATGTTTAAAATAAGTTTATCGACAAGGGACCCCATGCACTATGTTTGTTCATAAGATTAAATTTTAATTAGATAAAGGTTATGCTTCTAGGGCTAGCAGGGCATGTATGATTGCACCCCTCTAGACCCAATTTTATGTCAAGATTATTCTAGGGCTAACAGGGCATGTATGGTTGCACCCCTCTAAACCCAATTCTATGTCAAGTTTATGCTAGGGACTAACAGGGTATGTATGGTTGCACTCCTCTAATCCAATCTTACGTTTATGTTAATGGTTGATGTTGGATGCAACTCTGGCCCTACTGACTACATGACCCGCTAATCATCAGATAGGTTAGTTTCTGCCTAAGTCCTCATCTTCCTATCAGGGCGGAGAAATTTACGTTAGAAGCATAACTGACCACCATATGTTATTATATGTTTTCGGTCCCAACCATATGTTTTCAGGACATGTTGCATGTGATTGTGCATTTGGTCACTACCCTATGTGAGAACTACTTACTGGGTATATTATATACTCATCCTATTTTTACAGACTTTGTAGGTAAGGACACAGTGTAGGTGGCAAAACTGGACGTCGCTCAAATGGCCAACCATCAAACTCACTAATATAGGCATATGCATTTTTGTATCACTATGCTAGTATTTTATGGATTCTGGTGTTTTGTAAAATAAACTTTTTATACAGTTTTCTACCTAATTAATAAAATCTTAGATATGTTCTTTTGAGATTTTTACCAAAACTCATCTCATAATAGAAAAGTCTAAGCATGCATGTAATAGTGGTCGGACCATAATATGTAAGGATCCGGTCGTTACAATTACAATGAAAATGAAAATCGACATACTTACCAAGGCTTTATTCTAGAACATCTTTGATGCATTAAAGATGAAGTTGGCTTTAATTAACATCTACAACCTAACTTGAGGGGGAGTGTTGAAAATAGGAATACTTATTTTTTGTAATTACTAGTTTTTTCCTTTTATGTAATTTCCTTTTGTGTATATTTAATTCTTTTAATCTTTCTCCTTATTGTACTGTTGAATTATTGCCTTTTATGATTTCTACCTCTCTTTAAACTTAGGGTTGTACCTTTGTATAGGGGATGAATAAGAAAACCTTTGTCTACAAAAACTTCAATTAGTATCTAGGCCTTTCCTTTTATTAATCATCTTAGTGAGAACCCGTTAAATTTCTATATACTAATTGAGACGTAGCTAGCATAGATGTAAAATTTCTATGGGAGCTAGAATCCAAATTAATCGAACATTTGTTTTCATTAAGTAATCAATTAGTAATTAGGGCGCTTACCGTGGTTGTTTGGGAAAGTTGACTAAACACAATAAGTAAAGAGAGACAATCCTTAGTAATCCTTTGATCAATCAAACCTTTGGTGGATCCTAAGTCTTGAGCTAAATGTTTCTTTACTTTTCTGCACTTTTACTTTCTTGCATTTTATTTTTTCGCGATTTACATTCCCATATTTTATTTTCCTATCAATCCAAACCACAAAGCCCCTCGGCTTTACTACTTTCCATAGACCAACTTAGCTTTAGAGAAGCTCTATATTAGGCCCCTTATGGTTTGACCACGGACTTGCCGCTTGTGCTACTCAGTAGTATAAGTAGTTGGTTTGGTGAACTATAAATTTTATTTCATTGTCAGAGAGAGGTTTACAACATCCATTCTTCAGTCAAATTAGCTTGCTAGCATCATTCCTTGACTGATGATTCAAATTTTTCTTCTTGAATTTCTGCTTCTTGGGTTTATGCTTTGAAGCTTTAGCAATATGGACTATGGCTTTTGAATTCCAACAGAGCTTTATCTCCCTTTTTTTATCCTCTTCTATACAAAGTTTTAGCATAAGATTCTCCATGGATAACTCCTTTAGCTTGTGCTTGAGATAGCATTTGAAATCCTTTTAGGAAAGAGGCAACTTCTTGATCATGACAGCAACCTGGAATGGCTCTTTAGTGTCCAATCCTTCACTTTGCAAATCAGTGATGATAATTTGTTGTTCTTCCATTTGATTGACTACCAAGTTGGTATCAATCATCTTGTAATCTAAAAATTTCTCCATGAGGAATTTCTTAGTACCAGCATCTTCCAGCTTATACTTCTCGTCTAATGCCTCCCCAATAGTTTTGATGTATTGTAGGCATTCCAATAGACAACATACAAAGTGTCTCACGACCATTAAGTATGTAATTATGGCACAGGAACTCCGAACGCATCCATGCTTACTTCGTGTCACGGTCATGCTTGTCCAGGTCTTGTTGCCCATGGCCGCATGCCCGATCCAACCCTTTTTCATCATGCTTTCATGTCATGTATTGTATTAATTTAGTTAGCTTGCTTTCTTTGTATTTTTGTTGTAAGTGACCGCTCACCCTTTTCCATATACAAGGGTGTCAGCTGGCTTTTTGTTCAGAATGCACTATATGGGGATAAGACTAATCATCACTTCTCCACATCTGGAGTAGTACTCTATAAAGTCGTTATTGTAGCTCATTGCTTTCTAGTCTACTACAATCTTTTTTTCTTTACTCAAATTCTCAAAAATGCTTACAAAAACCTTTTTCTCCAAACCCGTTTTCTAAAACCGTTTTCCCTAAAATGGGGGTAGAGGTTGCGAGAGGCACTCGGTGTGCCATCGGCGGTCCGTGTTCGGGTTGGCTGACTTGTTCGTGAGCGGGAACAAGTGCCGCACAATCGCTAAAAAAAGCTTTCGAAAGGGCGATTGTGACAGTTGGTATCAGAGCCAAGTCAGCTCATAGAGGGAAAGATTAGCAATCATGTCAGTGACAAAGAACTTGAATAAGTCCCATGTGGATAGGCTAGTAGAGATGGAAGAGCAAATGCTCTACTTGAGAGAATTCCCAGACAGTATCCATTTCTTGGAGTCTCGGTTACAAGAAGTTGCCAAGAAAGCCAACGGAATTGATGCAGTAGTTGGCCGCCTAGATGGGTTACTCATCAGAGAACTGATGATAAGGGTGGAGACCCTAGAGACAAAAGCTGCACGATCTGGCAGTTTCGAACGCGGTGATAGCTCATCGAGTTCTGTTGCCCACATAGAGGAGTGCGTCGAAGAGTTGGACGGCTCCCAGAAAGCAATAATTCAGATGGTAATTAATCTGTCTAAAGATTTTCAATCGGCCCTTGACGTCGTCAGAGCCGAGATTGCGGATGTGAGTGCAAAGGTGAATCTCATCATTTGAGCGGTAGGGAACCAGGCCCCATCTAGGGGAGAAATGCCAGTGAGCAAAATAAAAATCCCAGAACCGAAACTCTTCTGTGGGGTGCGGGAAGCGAATGCTCTAGAGAACTTCATCTTCAACCTTGAGCAATACTTCAAGGCAACGAACACTGTGACAGAAGAGTCGAAAGTCACATTAGCGACCATGCATCTAGCTATAGATGCAAAGCTGTGGTGAAGATCACGATTTGCGGACATACAAGAAGGACGATGCACGATAGATACCTGGGATAAGTTGAAACAAGAACTTCGTTCGCAGTTCTTTCCTGAGAATGTCGAGATCTTGGCTCGACGAAAACTCCAAGAGTTTAGACAAACAGGCAACATCCGAGACTATGATAAGCAATTCGTGGGACTTATGTTGGACATACGTGACATGTCCAAGAAAGACAAAGTCTTCTGTTTTGTCGAAGGGCTGAAACCGTAGGCAAAGTCGAAGTTATATGAACAGAGAGTACAAGAACTCCCCTCTACCTATGCAGCAGCGGAACAGTTATATGACCTTAGCACTGACTCTCAAGACATGAGGAAACAGCCAACTTCCTCAAATGGTGGGAACAGAAACAGTCGTTCTAGCCCTCCCAGACCTGGGAGAGGAGATAAGAACATCGGAGGAGACCGTAAGACCTCCCAACCGAGATTAGGGAACAATTGGCAGAGGCCGCCACAACAACATAACAACTACAATCACCCTCTATCTTGTTTCATATGTAGAGGACCACACAGAGCGGGCGAGTGTCTGAATCGGACTGCTTTCAATGCCTTTCAAGCCACATTGGCCTTTAACTCAGAAGATAAGGCTGAAAAGAGCGAACCAAAAATTGAGTCGGCTGCAGAAAGCGAAAATCCTAGGATGGGGGCGTTGAAATTCTTATCTACACTCCAAAAGAAAATGGAAAAGACGACGGAGCCATTGGAAAGGGGACTCATGTATGTGGACGCTTGGGTTAACTAGAGATCGGCCAAGAGCACTATGGTCGACTCTAGGGCAACCTATAACTTCATGACTGAAACAGAAGCCCGTCGCCTGAACTTAACCTGGGAAAGAGACGCGGGGAAGATGAAAGTTATGAATTCTGCAGCCCTGCCGATTACGGGGATAGCAAAGAGAACACCGATGAAGTTAGGGGACTGGAAAGGCCTTGCTGACTTCGTAATTATCAAGATGGGCGACTTTGATGTGGTATTGAGGATGGAATTCCTACTTGAACACAAACTTATACCGATGCCCCTCACAAAATGCCTAGTAATTTTTTGGATCTACACCTACTGTGGTTCAAGCCAGTATCAAATAGCCGAACGGGGTGAGAATGACCTCAGCCCTTCAACTAAAAAGAGGCCTTGCCCACGATGAACCCACGTTCATGGCCATTCCGATTGAATTAGTTGAGGCCCTAGAAGAGGAAATTCCCCGAGACATTCTATTTGTCTTGGAAGAGTATCGAGATGTCATGCCTGAGAGCTTGCCCAAGTCCTTGCCTCCACGAAGGGGGATTGATCATGAGATTGAGCTGCTACCGGGGACGAAGCCGCACGCCAAGAATGCATATCGTATGGCCCCACCAAAGTTGGCCGAACTCCAGAAGAAATTAGATGAACTGTTAGATGCAGGGTTTATTAGACCGGTAAAGGCCCCTTATGGAGCCCACAGAGCCCCAGTGTTGTTTCAAAAGAAGAAAGACGGAAGCCTTCAATTATACATTGACTACTGGGCTTTAAATAAGCTCACAGTTCGCAATAAGTACCCCATTCCTATCATCATAGACTTATTTGATCGACTCCATGCTGCCAGATACTTCTCGAAACTGGACCTGCAGTCGAGGTATTATCAGGTCCGGATTGCTGAAGAAGATGAACCTAAGACGACATGTATCACAAGGTATGGAGCCTTCATATTTCTCATGATGCCCTTTGGCCTCACCAATGCTCCGGCAACCTTCTGTACTCTGATGAACCAGGTGTTTCACGAATACCTCGACAAATTTATCGTAGTATATCTAGACGACATCGTGGTCTATAGTGCCTCGATGGAAGACCACCAATACCACCTACAACTAGTCTTCGAAAAATTGAGAAAAAACCAGTTATATGTAAAGAGAAAGAAGTGCTCCTTTGCTCAAGAGCGCATCAATTTACTCGGCCACGTGATTGAATATGGTCGGATTGGCATGAAAGAGGGTAAGGTGGCCGCGATCAAGGACTGGAAGGTGCCAAAATCCGTGACTAAGTTACAATCCTTCCTTGGACTAGCCAACTACTATAGGCGATTCGTAGAAGGATTCTCGAGAAAAGTAGGGCCATTGACCGAGCTGTTGAAGAAAGATAACCAATGGAGTTGAACTCCCGAATGTCAAGCCGCCTTCGAGGGCTTGAAGAAAATGATGATCAAAGGGTCGGTTCTCAGAATTGTCGACGTGACCAAACTGTTTGAAGTCGAAACTGATGCTTCTGACTTTGCACTGGATGGTGTTCTCCAAGATGGACACCCCATCGCATATGAGAGTAGGAAATTGAATGATGCCAAATAGAGGTATGCTGCCTCTAAGAAGGAGATGTTGGCAGTAGTTCACTGCTTGAAGGCTTAGAGACAGTATCTTCTAGGGGCCAAATTCGTAGTCAAGACCGACAACAGTTCCATTTGCCACTTTTTCAACCAGCTGAAGTTATCATCAAAGCAAGCACGGTGGCAGGAGTGTTTAGCAGATTTGAGCATAGATCAGGGAAATACAACCAAGCGGCTGATGCTTTTAGCCGAAAGAACGAACATGCAGCCCTGTGCATGTTCACACACTTGAAAGAAAGTACGTTGAATGGAACAGTGCAAGAAACTATCAAGACACAATTGGCAAATGACACATCGGCGCAGGCCATTATGAGTTGGCCAAAGAGGGGAAGACATGCCAATTTTGAGTGGAAGATGACTAACTGTACACCAAGGGCAATCGCCTCCACATTCCCAGCTCTGGGAAGTTATGAAGATCGCTGATGAAAGAGTGTCACGACACACCGTGGGTAGGACATAACGGTTGGCAGAGAACTTATGCCCTCTTAAAACAAGGTTACTATTGGTCGAGCCTTCGAAATGACGTCGTGGAATTTACCAAGACTTGTCTTGTCTACCAACAAGATAAGGTCGAAAGGGCGAAATTAGCAGGTATGTTGGAGCCCCTACCTATGCCCTCTAGACCATGGGAATGTGTGTCTCTCGACTTCATCACCCATTTGCCCAAGTTTGGAGAGTTCGAATCAATCCTTGTTATCATCTACCGGTTCTCAAAATATGCCACTTTTATCCCAATGCCGAAGATGTGTACAGCTGTGATGACTACTGTTCTTCAAGCACATTGTGAAATTATGGGGCGACCCCGCGAGCATTGTTAGTGATCGGGACAGGAGATTCACTAGGACCTTTTGGACAGAATTGTTCAAGATATTGGGATAAACACTGAACATTTCCTCTAGCTACCATCCTCAAATAGATGGCCAGATGGAATGCTTTAACAGCATGCTCGAGGAATATCTGCGTCACTTTATCGATGCTAGACAGAAGAACTGGGTTCAATTGTTAGATGTTGCTCAATTCAGCTTCCACAGCCAACAAAGTTTCGCAACTGGAAAGATGCCCTTCGAGGTAGTGTGCAGTAGACAACCACTCATGCCACATCTGGTGGACCATCCCTATGTGAGCAAAAGCCCTCAGGCGCACAATTTCACCATGGAGTGGAGCCAAACCTCCGAGATAGCTCGCGCTTGTCTAGAAAAAGCGTCAAGGAGGATGAAGAAGTGGGCTGATAAGAAGCGGAGGCCCCTCAAGTTTCAAGCTGGGAATAAAGTACTGATCAAGCGGCAACTAGAACAGATCCGTTTCTGAGGCCAGAGAGACCAACGTTTAGTATGAAAATACGAAGGGCCAGTGGAAGTGATTGAGAAGGTCGAGAAAACCTCGTATAGGGTTCAGTTACCCTCTTGGATAAAGATCCACCCTGTCATCCATGTGAGTATCTTGAAGCCCTATCACCCCGATCCCGATGACGAGCAATGGAATATGTTGATGCGCCCACCTGTCACGATGAAGAATTCAGCTGAAAAGAAAGTTGCACAAATTCTGGATAGACGTACTCGCCGTATCGGAAGACCGAGACGAGAATTGACAAAGTTCTTAGTGAAGTGGAAGGACCTCCCTGACGAAGAAATTAGTTAGAAGCACGCGGAAGACTTGAGAAATGCAGCTCCAGTAATCGCCGAGTTCGAGTAGGGTCGGTTGACAGGGACGTCAATCAATTAAGTGGGGGAGAATGTCACAGTCATGATTGTCCAGAGCCTGTTGCCCAATGCCACATGCCCGATCCAACCCCTTTTTATCACGCTTTCATGTCATATATTGCATTAGTTTAGTTAGCTTGCTTTTTTTGTATTTTTGTTTTAAGTGACCACTCGCCCTTTTGCATATGCAAGGGTATCAGTTGGCTTTTTGTTCAGAGTGCACTATATGGAGATAAGACTAATCATCACTTCCCCATACCCAGAGTAATACTCTATAAAGCCGTTGTTGTTGCTCATTGCTTTCTAGTCTACTACAATCTTTCTTTATTTACTCACATTCTCAAAAATGCTTACGAAAACCTTTTTTTCCAAACCCGTTTTTCCTAAAACAAGGGTGGAGGTTGTGAGAGGCACTCAGTGTGCCATCGGCGGTCCGTGTTTGAGTTGGCTGACTTGTTCGTGAGCAGGAACAAGTGCCGCACAATCGCTAAGAGAAGCTTCCGAAAGGGCGATTGTGACACTTCGCAGCTTCCATTTCAGAAGTTACAACTTTTGGGGGGTAATTGGGCTATTTTCCTTCAAAAGAAAGCAAGATTTAGTGTGATGAGATAAAAGATAATTTTTTGTTTCCATCTCTTGAAATTTTCACCCTTAAACTTCTCTGATTTTTCAACATGAGGTTTAACAATGGGTGATCCCACCATGGCAGAAGTAGCAACATTGATAGAATAGTTTGTAGCCATCAGTTCATATATTAATTGTCTTCAGATTATTGGGGAAAAAAGATATATAAGAACTTAATACACTAGCAAATTGATTACAAATTATTTGGAAGTAGTACACTAAATGTATAATATTCAAACTCAAACTTAAGCTAGATGATATAACAAGGCTTAGATATGGAAATAATAACAGATTTAAAAGAACCTCAAAAACCCTTAGAGACTCAAAATGTAGTCAAGACAGGATTCTGATAAGCGTTTTTTTGAAGACAATTATTCATTTTGCACGGGCTACACGTAGATTATAGCGATCGTCTCAGTAGAATACAATGATTAATTCCAATAGAACTATAACCTCGAACTACTCGGAATTGGTAAACTCTTGGATACTTGCTCTCAATTTAACTCAAGAATAAAAGAAAGAAATGAGAGAAATGAGAGAAATCTTCAATTTGGAATGGGTTGTTACAAATGAATAACCAAGTTGCTATTTATAGGCTAGCAGCTTAGTAACTCTCCAAAATACAAAATAAAATCAAATAAATACAAAATTTGAAACATTTGTTAAATTTAACTCAACGAGTTGTTAAATTACAAAAATCAAACATAACTCATTCAAATTGAAGAAACTAAAAATTTAACTTTCATACATATTAAATTTGTACATGAAACATCATCTTAATTTGAAGTTTCAATGTAATTTGAAAACTTCTAAACAATAAATTTAATCTACACAATTAAATCAATTTTTATGTTTCAAATATTCACCAAATTTCACTTTTCTTCACTATAAATATTCAACGGTATCTATTCTAGAAAAAGAAGTATGTAAGTGAGTGTGTGTACACATTTACTTTTATCATATATGACCAAATTTTTTTATAGTATTCTTGAAGCTTGAATCTTTGTATACTGAAAAAATTAAAAAAGAAGTTATATAAAAACAATTAATTATTAAAAAAAATATACAAATTAAAAACTGAAGAGAACTATCGGAAGATGTATTCCCCCACAAAAAAATAAGAATTCTCATCCAATTAAGAATAAAATTACAAAAAATAAAGAAGTCTATAAAAAACTTGTTCACGTGTTCATATAATAAGATGTTCTTTAAGATTTTGAGGGCTTCACTGCCACACTTTTGAAAATTTTCCATTCTTCCTACTTGAAAACTATTGATTGGAATTGTTGACATATTTTGAGGATGAAACCAATTGATGGGATGAGATGAGACAAATGAGTCGTGAAAAAGGGTGTATATATAGAAAAAAATAAATGTGAAAATTTTTAGATTACATATGATTTTTTAAGGAACTGAATTTATCGTGAAAGCGTGTAAACGTCGTACAATTTGAGTTTAATTCATGTACAATGAAGAAATTGAGAAGAAAGCAAACATGTTGCAATTAATAGGATAAACATATAAGAAGCCTAAGCATACTTACTACAGAGAAATCAGAGAAGAGGAAACTTACCCTGAACAACAGTTCTTCACAAAATTCCCCTCCGAGATCAGGAACAAGCCTTCTGTAGAATCACTGGAGCTCTTCCTCCAAAATGGACACCACCAAGCAGTAACCTTATTATTCTCTAGGAACAAGAAATTTACATGTGTGGGCTCTAAATGATTTTGGCAAAGGGATTTTTTTCAAGGAAAAAGTGAGAGAGAGAGCTATGTGTTTCTCAGGCAAAACTTACGTTCTGTGTGTTTTTCAAAAACACAACATAAGATAAGAGTGAGGTTAAAGGAGTTACAATAACTCTCTCTTACGTTCTACAAGCTTAATTCCCCTATCATGGGGAGTTATTTTATTATTAAATTAATAATGATATAATATGTATATTACATGGTTAGTTATTTAATTAACATACCATATAATATGTATTATAATCATATTATAATGCAACACTCTCTAATAACCTATAGTTTTAATATGAATCAAATTCACATTAAATTTTAACCTATAGGTTTTATACAAATCTTATTTATACAAATAATATTTGAATCTCATTCAAATATTTTTCTCTCATATTATATAGTATTAATTATAAAGCATATTTATAATTAACTATATATTATAATGCATCAATATACATTATACATTATATTAATCGTATTAATATAACTAATTACTTAAATTTCCATAAATAATTTCCACAATTCAAATTATTCCAAAAACAAGTATTCCTTGTTTTCATCCTTAGTGAGCTAACAAGTGGACTTTAGGGACCTACAGATTAGAAGTTCTAATGATACGAGATTAATCAATTAAACTCATTAATTGGATTAATCAACATTCATTAACTGTCGGTCACTCCACTAAAGACTGACAGCTGCACTTTTCACTCTGTAGATATATTTTTGTGTCCCTTGGATATTATCAATCAACAGTAAGTTGACCTTTCATAAATTGCTTGTAACTATAACTGAGTCAAAATTAATGCTTTACCCCTATAGTTACATCTAACTCATTAAATACCACTGATTTCTCTAATGAACAAATAGTTTACAATCCAAATATAAACTAATCCTCTCGGGCCAATGAGAGGGTGAGACATCATTATTCAAGACCTGAAATCAACTATTAAGGGAGTAACTTATCTATTTTCCCTATCTATGAGAATGAGTGAATTCTATCTTGTGTAGCTGTGTTTCCAACTCCCTACTCGAACAAATCCCCAAAATGGTAGGCATATTGAGTCGACGAAGCAGACCACTATCACCCATACAGATCAAAGGATTGCCCTCATAGACAAGAGTTCACAACTGACTCGGGATAAAGGTCAAGTCACCTATGGTCATTCTAGTGAAAAGTTAGTTTCTACAAGCAACGGTGTTATATTGAAAAATTAATTATTTCGTGGTCCGGTCTTGTATAAACTCTTTATACAGGATATCCCCACTCACATGTCTCTAAAGAAAAATATAGACCATGTTGTTTGTAACACTTATAACTCATGTAACAGTTACAAAGTGGGTCGTATCTGCAATGTCACTAAGATAAGATACCCAATTTTAACCCTACACTGCAGACCTTTTAAGTTATTACTTGAACATGATCCACTTATATGTCTACCACATATTGTTCAAGTCACATTAAACAACCTTGGATCTTAGTTTATTGGATCGAGTTAATGCTATCTAAATGTCAAATAAAATACTTCTTATTTTATTAAATAAATAATTTGCATTTACAAATTACAAATTACAAAATCCATGAGATTTAGGACACTAAATCTAACAATCTCACACTTCCCTTAAAACGAGTGGAGTGTGCAGTACAAGATAGAATATAAAGTATAATACAATAAACTAGGGCATCCACTATACCCCAAAATTCTCCTCTAGACAAGATGACACATATCCCGTAGACCTATACTCTCCAAGTGACCCTAAAAAACTTTAACCTTGAGAGCCTTCATAATTAGATTAGCAATGTTGTGCTTCGAAGCAATCTTTGTGACAATTTTATCTCCCTATTGCATAATCTCCCTAATGAGATGATACTTGCGTTTGATATACTTTTCCCGTTTGTGGCTTCAAAGCTCCTTGGAGTTTGCCACAACACCACTATTATCACAATATAGGGTGATGGGCATTGACATGTTCGAAACAACTTCCAAATCTGTAAAAAACTTTCTAAGTTGACAACTTCTCTAGCAGCTTCACAAGCAACTACATACTCTGCTTCCATGGTAAAGTCAACAATACAACCTTGCTCGATACTACGCCATACTGTAGCCCCTTCATTAAGAGTGAACACTGATACTGATGTGGATTTCCTAGAATCCTTATCAGTTTGAAAATCAGAGTAATGTATCCTGTAAGGATCAAACCCTTAGCACCATACACAAACATATAGTTTCTTGTTCTTCTAAGATACTTAAGAATAGTTCTAACCATCATCCAATGATCAAATCCTAGATTGGATTGATATCTACTGACTATTCTAACTCATAGCAAATATCCAGCCTAGTATACAACATCACTTACATGAGGCTACCTACTACAGATACATAGGGGATCTGTCTCATCTCCTCAACTTCTTGAGGTGTCTTAAGACATTGTTCCTTAGACAAAATAATCCTATGCCTGAAAGGTAATAAACCTTTCTTGGAATTTTGCATCAAATACCTAACTAGAATTTTGTCAATATACGATGGTTGAAACAAGGCTAATATTTTGTTCTTACGATCCCTAATGATTTGGATCCCTAGAACAAACTAAAACAAACTATGCTTCACCCAAATCTTTCATTTGGAACTGAACAGCTAGCCATTTCTTTATATCAATCAGCAAACTTACATCATTCTAAATGAGTAGGATATCGTCCAAATATAACACTAAGAAAGCTACTAAATTGTTGATTATCTTCTTATAGACATAAGGTTCATCGACATTCTGATTAAAGCCATAAGATTTGACTGCAATGTCAACTCTTATATTCCAAGATCGAGATGCTTGTTTCTAAAGGAAATTTTCGAAAAAGATCCTTTGAGCGGAAGCAAGATCGACCCAAATTCCATTTTTCATTGAATGAAAGTTTTACAGTAAACGAGAACAAGATATGCATTTACATAAATTATAGCATGCTTTAAAAAAATACTCATGGTTTCAGAAACCCTTACCTTTAAAGAACCCTTTCTTCAAGAACTCCCTCGAATAAAACATGAACGAATCACCTTCTCCACGCGGGTCTCCTTCTTCAAAAAGGACCACCACTTGAGAACCCTCTGTATTCTCTTGAGATAAAGGACACAAGCAAGAGTTGTGGGTTTTGCTTGAATCTTTGGAAGGGGGAAGGAGATGAAAAGGAGGAGAGGGAAAAGAAGAACTTTTCTTCTCTATTTCTTGTTTTTTTAGTGAGAACTCTTCTCAGAGATAATTCAGGAAGAAGATGAATTTCCAACCGTTTGAATATTTTTCAACCCGCGTAAAATGGCTAAGAGAAATTAGGGGAGGGAGTTGTAACTTCCTCCCTTTAATTAATTAATATTAATTTAATAAAATAAAATAAAATTAATAATAATTATACATATAATAGTAATCTTATTATGTATATAAACTATATGTTATATCCCATATAACACATAATCTATAGTCACATATTGTATCAAATACAATATAGCCCACAGACATATTTTCTCTCGACAATACATGGCATTTAATATAAATCACATTTATATTAAATTCACTTATATGGATCTCATTCATATAATTAATATTTGAATCATATTCAAATATTTAATTCCTTTCAACTTATTTATGGTTTTTAATATAAATCATATTTATATTAAATTTAATTACATGAATCTCATTCATATATTTAGTATTTGAAACATATTCAAATTCATCTCATATTACCTTATATTATAATGTATCAAATATATTATATTAATTATATCTCATATATAATCAATTTAATTAATTATATCATATATAATTAATTCCCTCAATTAATTTGAACACTTCAAATTAATCCAAAATTAATTCTCAATTAAATCCCTGTTGAGCTATAGAGGGGACCTTATGGACCTGTAGATTGAAGCTCCAACGGTACTCAGATAATTAATTAAACTCTTTAATTAAGTTACCCAACATCTGTTAACTGCCGGTTACTCCACTAAAGACCGACAGCTACACTCTTCGCACTACAGATAAATTTCTGTGTCCATTGGATATAACCAATCAACAATGCAATGACCCTTCACAAATTGCTCGTAAGTACAGTTAGGCCAAAAATACTGTTTTGCCTTAGTAGTTATATCTAACTCCTTAAGTACCACTGATTCCTCTAATGAACAATAAGTCATAGTCCAACTATGATCAAGTCCTTCTTGAGCCAGGAGAGGGTGTGGCCGCTATGTTCAAGACCCGAAATCAGCCCTTCAGGAAGCAATTTATCTAATTATCCCTGCATTGAGGAAGGAATGAAATTTGTCTTGTGTACCTGTGTTCCTAGCTCCCCAACTAGACGAATCCTCAAAATGGTAGGCTTGTTGAGTTGGCAATCTGGTCACTATCACCCACCCATACAAATCAAAGGACTGCCTTCATGAGCAGGAGTTCACAAACTCACTCAGGATTCAGGTCATGTCACCTATGGTCATCCTAGTGAAATGTAAGTCTCTATTATTAATAGTGTTATTAAAAAGACTAACCATTTCGTGGTCCGGTCTTATAACTCTTTGTATAGGATATTGATAATTTGTAGAAATACAAGTTATTTATGTCACCTTATCTAGATATTGCAGCCAAAAGTTAGTAATTATGCACCAATTTTATGAAAATTAGCCTAGTATTGCAATAATTATAAATGTTTACGATTACACCTACTAACACCAAAAAGATGGAAGACAAGTTGAACTTTACTCTGTTTTGCAGGAGACCAAGTCACTGCTTACGCTCAAGAATCACGAGAGACTAATCAACGTATCTCTGTCACATTATGCCCGTCAATCCACAATGAAGAGATGATTACAGCAATGACGGCGCAATGCGACAGTCGATCCAAGAGCTGTGTTTCAACCGCATGCGGTAATAAAAACAAAAATCACATGCAAACCTATGATCGAAAGATGCAGCTGAGCAACGCAAGAGTGGAGGATTGAGACACATGTACAACTAACGGTTGTGCAGAATTGACGATCTGATTGCATAACAGAAGGAATAATATTCCTCCATCTTCGGAATTACCATAACCATGAGTAGAGACCACAAGGCCGGAGTCAAAGATCTGCACCTATAAATACCCCATTAATTTCAGAGAAAAGATATGCTACTTGATACGGGGCTAAGTGCTGCTAGATTGTAGAGAAAAGGTTGAGCTGAGTGCTTAAGAGAAGAAATCCGGGAAGAAGACGAGATAAGGCTGAGAGGTGAATCTCAGATCCAACCTGCCATACACCCGATCAAAAGCTCTATGTAAAGATCCCTGTTACCGGTAGAGCAAGCCTGAGAGGGAAGCTTTTCCTACCATCAGATCCATCCTATCTGGCAAGTAGATCTCCATTAAAACTGTGCCAAGATATTGGCACTCATTTGTATCTGTTCTATCTCTCTTTCATTGTGTATTTCATGCTTTCTTTGTCTCTTCATTCACACACCATGTATCAAACGCTTAGTAGAAATATTAAATGTTTCGATAGATTCCATTTACCATTTTCTGTCTATTTCCGTTCACCCATCCATCACTTTCTTCATGATGTCTCTTAACCCCCTGATGAGCAATATGAATCATTAAGAACTTAATCTGTATTAAAGATATAAAATACGTTTAGCTAAAGCATGCTAGACGACATCTTCACCTGTGAGAGCAAAAGTGAAGGTGTCATTCTGATCTATCGAGAGAAAGTCAGAAGAATGCATTAACTAAAGCGAGTAGTACTTCCAGACACGGAAGCAACCTCGCGTTCATTACGTTAGTCTCTGTTTCACCACAAACATGTGGGAGCGCGGCCGATCACTGAGAGGTGTACGCCAAGAGAAGAGCAGAACAGTATTTGTACCTTCAATCCAATTAAGAACTTGCGTTGTTTGTATTATTTGTCTTTCTCTTTCTATTATGTTCATAAGACTTGTCGCCACATCCCATGTCTTTGCATAACCTTCACAGCCAGCCTTAATCCCAGCATCTTGTACATGAAGTCTGTATCTTGTATCATCTAGCTTAGGTTTACTATATTTTTATGTTTTTATCGCATTTTTACTGCTCTCCTTTATTTTATTGCAATTTATATACTTATACAAACTCATTTTTAAAGATTGTAAACCTGGTTGCATATATCATGAACGTACCACAATAACCTAAACCATTCCCCGTGTTCGACCTCGGATCACACCGAGAAACTTGCGGTGAAATTACACTTGGTTCCATCGTAAGGAAACTTGTGACAACGCATGGCATACTACATGAACATCCATAATTAACGCATAACCAGAAGTAGTATCGCATCATTGTGAGCAATTTATATCATCAATCCAAACTCGTTACAGATACCCCCACTCACATGTCTCCACATGAATGATCAGGATCATATCATTTGTAGCACTTTACAATACTTGTAACACCTACAAAGTGGGTCGTATCCGTAGTGTCACCTCGATACCCAGCCTTATCCATCTACTACAAGCCATTTAGGTTATTATTTAAACAAGATCCACTTGTATGTCTCTACATACTTGTTTAAATTACATGAAATAACCTCGGATCTTAGTTTATTGGATTGAGTATATGCTGATAAAATAACACTTATTTTATTAACAATAATATGTTTATACAAAATTTACAAACTACGAGATTACAAAGAGATTTAGGACATCAATCCCAACAATTTCAACCCATAAATGGACTGTAAGCTTGCAACATCCTTTTGGTTGATTCATGTAAATGGTTTCATCAAGATTATCATTCAAAAAGGCAGTCTTGACATCCATTTTCCATATTTCCTACTCATAGTATGTGGTAATGGACAAGAGAGTTAGGATGGATTTAAGTATGGCAATAAGTGAGAAAGTTTCTTCATAGCCCACTTCCTCAACCTAGGTATAACTCATTGCCACTCATCTAGTCTTAAAGGTTTGCACCATATCATCTACACCTCTCTTTTTCTTGTAGATCCATTTACAACCTATGAGTTTTACCCCAGCAGGTTGATCTACAAGTGACCATACATAATTGAAGTGCATGGACTTCATTTTTTTATTCACGGCTTTAGTCCATTCATTTTTGTCCATATCAACCATTGGTTGCTTATAAGTCAATTGATCCTTGACGTCATTATATAGTATGATGACTTAAGTTTCTGTTAAACCCAAATAATGAGCAAATTGAGTTATAACCCTCCAACTGCGTCGAGGCTCCCTTAACTCTTGAGAAGGATGTGCGTAACTGGATGAAGCAACATCAACAACTCTTGTTGAAGTGTTTGCTTACCCAACAACCCTTGTTAAAGATTCAGTAGTTTTGTTGAAAAGTTAATTTAATATAATTTTACTTCTTGGTTTATGCTCTCTATTGTGGTCTTCCTCCAATAATGTAGTATTTGTTGATACAAATACTTTATTCTCTTTCAGATCATAAAGAGACCACCTCTTGTTTCCTTTAAGTAGCCTACAAAGAGGCATAACTTTGAACGTAGTTCCAATTTCTTTGGGTTAGCCACTAGCACATGGGTCAGACACTCCCAAATCTTGACATGTCATAAACTACTTTTACGACTCCTCCAAAGCTCAAAAGGTGTTTCAGAATTACTCTTTGATGGAACTTGGTTCAAGAGATAGGCTGTAGTCTCCACTGTAACCTCAAGAATGATTAGGTAGAGAAGTATACCTCATCATCAACCAAACCATGTCTAACAGGGTTCTGTTTCTCATTTCTGATACACCATTTTGTTGAAATGTACTAGGTGCTGAGAGTCGAGATGTGATTCCATGTCCTATCAAATAGTTCTAAAATCTCATATCCATATACTCTCCACCTCGATCAGATTGAAGTATTTTTATCTTTTTACCTAATAAATTCTCAACTTTAGCATTGTACTCCTTGAACTTTTCAAGTGTATCAGACTTATGTTGCATTAAGTAAACATAACCATATCTAAAATAATCATTTGTAAAAATGGTGAAGTATTCATACCCTCCTCTTGCTTTAACATTCATCGGACCACAAAGGTCTGAATGTACAAGTTCCAAAGGTTGTTTGGCTTTATAACCTTTTCCAGTAAAAGGTCATTTGGTCATTTTACCTTTTAGATGAGATTCATATACAGGCAAAGAATTTTCTTCTAACTCTTTTAGAAGTCCATTTTTATCAACCTCTCAGTTCTATTGAGATTTATGTGACACAATCTAAAAAATGGTCATTTTCTTTTAAATAAACTTTTAGTTTTTTATTTTGTGTGGTTGCAGTGTTGAACATTTCAACATTATGGAGTATTTTAGATGCTAGCGATTTTAGCACATATAAGTTGTTTATATTTATTATTGAACAAATATTAATACCATTTTTTGAGATAAACACTTTATCACAAGTAAAAGATATATTATAACTTTGTTCCAAAAAACATGATATTGAAATCAAATTCATATTAAAATGAGGAATAAAATAAATATTGTCAAATGATATATACTTTGAATTAAAAAACAACTTCAAGCTCCCAACTACAACCATTGAGACGACCTGCCTTGTCCCAACCCACAAAGTCATGTCTCCAGCCTCCAGCTGCTGTCAATAACTAGTTTCCTTTAATGAAGAAAACGTTGTTAGTGGCTCATAGATCAAGTATCCAGGCAGAAACGTCATTTTCCACTAAACAAGTTTCTAAAACTAGTAAATCATATTTACCTTCTTTTGCCGTCTTTTTTTCGGCCAAGTACTTTGGGCAGTTTCTTTTTCAACGCCCATCCTGGTTGTAATGAAAACAGGTTCCCTTTTCCATTTCTTGGAGTTTGAGGAATAAGGCGCAAACATAGTCTCAGAGGTAGAACTCTTATGAAATTTTTTTCTAAGAATTGGCAACATTTGCCTCCCGTGGTATCCTTTGACTTTCATCAAGAACTTGTAAATCTATAGCTCATTGAGAAGGGTGGTAAGGTTGTATTCTATTTTGTTCATGATAACATTGCTACAAAACTAACGAAAACTCTTGGGAAGAGTAACCAGAATAAAGCTTACTTGGTTGGACTCGTCTATGACGACCTCATTCATCTCAACCTCGTTAAAGTGGACCATCATGTTAATGACATGCTCCTTAACAAATGATCCCTCATTCATCCTGGCATTGAAGATGAACTTGAGAGCGTCATGCTTGAGATGCATGGACAGTTGTCCGAACATCTCACACAATGACTTCGTGATCTCGCGAGCTGTGACCATGGTCTCATGCTTTTTGGCCAAGATTTCTATTATGCTTGCCAAAATGTAAACTCAGGCCTTATCATTGGCCTTCATCCACCTGTCATGAGTATCACGAACATTTCGTGATGCATTGGGTCCAGGGCTGGAGGACATTCCTCCGTTAGAACAATTTTGAGGTTGTTGATTACCATAACTGTGCTTATCGTATTTTTCCAGCTAATGTAATTTTCATCGGTTAACTATTAGCACCGAGTAAGGATATTAAAGCGGTAGTCATGTTTATAAGTTGCTGATACAAAACAAATTACTTATATTAGATATGAATATAAGAACTCATTTAATCCAATCAATTTAGCAAAACACTTAGTACACCCTATAAACATTTGATTTTGCAATGATACTTCAGTGATTTAGAATAAATATCTCAGGGTGTATAGTCATTTCTTCACTGAATTGAGACATTTTCAATCAAATATTACACCAAAATAATTCTTATTTTAATAGTATTTAATTACCATTGATTTGGTCAAAAAATCATTAATTACCATAATGTTTTCTTGTAAGTGTAACCCTTCATTTTCAACATTATAGCCCCACCCCAATTAGTCCGCCTTAGAGAAGAACATAACTAGTGCAATTGATAATAGCGATCTTATCCATTTCTGGAGTTCACTGTGTCCTTTTCCATGCAAACATCTTTCTAAGGGGGACGTTCCTAGGGCACCACGAGGCTAGGCATGGAAAAACAATACAAACTAATGAAAGAGACTGTAGATGTGTTGACACATGTCCTTCTACTTACTATAGACACATTCTCCATTCACCTTGATATTGGCTCATACAAATACCTTCCTAAAGAAGGGTGTGCCCAGGGCACCACGAGGTCGCGCATGGATCTCACGACGTGAACTTCTTAGGAGAATATGAGTGGAAAAATGATATATCATATATATCTTTTTCTTCCACTAATTGTTTTAAAACTTAGGGTTTATTAACTTTGATAAGTCCGACTAAATAATTTAACAAGTGATTGCTAATTTGCTTAATATAACATTTATATTGACTAGTTTAACAACATATGATTTTATTTATTAAACACTTTAATAAATTGAATCATTTATTGCATGCTTAAAAATATTTTTCTAATTCACCTTCCAAGTTGGTTTCCAGATAGGGGTGTTTCATTTCTGTCACCTTAAATACATCAGCCTTAGACAGAACATTCCTTAAACAAAGGTCCCTTATAGAGAATTATTTTATAAATTTAATCTTTTATTATTCAAAATAATCTTATTAAAAGGAAAAATAAAAGATTATTCTATTTATAATCATATTAGAAATACTTTTAACATAGGTCTAGGTGAATTAATTTTAAACCATTTCAAACTAATTGAGACCTACGTTTGCATGCAACTCTTGATTATAGATTTTAATTCTAATCATTAAACTTATAACCCTTATAAAATAATGAAATAATTAAAACCTATAAATATGCATCATGACATTCATGAAATAAAACACTTATATTTACTAAGTAATGTCATGCTCAATGCAATTTCATTTTCATTATATAATATAACATTTATATTATAAACTAATGAAAATAAACACATCCATCATATAAACCATATAATATAACTTTTATACTATAGTATGATGCATGAACATGTTTATTACGCATGCAATCATATAATATAACAATTATATTTAGTATGATGCATGAGCAAGCTTATTATATCATGCAACTATATACTATAACAATTATAAAAAAAATATGATGCATGATAAAATATTTGTTTATGGTGGAAGATATGACATACATTATGCAATAATAAAATTAATCATATATCACATGTAGAAATTAATTAAACAACAAAATTGGACAAAAAAACGGAATTCCTAAGAATTAATTAAATTAATATAACAATTATATTAAGTTAATTAATTAAAACAAAAAAATACATAAAATAAGTAAAAGATAGCAAAAAACCGCTCCAAGCACCACGTTGCCCTCGAACCCACAATCTCCTGGATGCAGGCACGTGGACTTAAACTTCTATGAGTACAGCGGTACCGAGAGAGGGTGTAGCTGCACTCTGGCTTTTCCTTCCCGAATGCAACGACGCTCGACAAAATTTCAAGCAGTATTGCAGCGCTCTGTGACGAACATCGCGACGTTCTACTTGAAATTCTCTGAGCGTCGTTGCACTTTGGCAAGAGTGTCACAGCACTCTAGGCCAGAAGCTACTACCTGCTTCGATTTTCACTAGAAAAGCTCTGAATCTACTTGCTTTCTTTAGCAACTCTTACCAAAAATCCAAAAGGCAGGAACTTACAGACTCAATAGCATAATTAAATGCCTAGAACAACGGACCCTTACAAATTTAATTGGATTAAAGCAATAAAAACTAAGTGCCAAATTTTGTAAATATCCAATTTGTAAACTATAGTCAAAATGCAGTACATAACCCACAATTTCTCTCAATTTCATGTCGAATTGAAAATAAATTGTACGGTTTGGCTTTGATACCAATTGAAGGAATAGAATTTCTCGCAGAAGCGTGTGAACGACGTACAATTTGAGTTCAATTCATGTATAGTGAAGAGATTGAAAAGAAAGCAAACATGTTGTAATTAATAGGATAAACATATAAGAAGCATAAACATGCTTACTACAGAGAAATCAGAGAAGAGGAAACTTACCCTTGACAAACAACAGTTCTTCATAAAATTCCCTTTCGAGATCACGAACATGCCTTTTATAGAATCACTAGAACTCTTTCTCCAAAATGGATACCACCAAGTAGTAACCTTGTTATTCTCTAGAAACAAGAAATTTGGATGTGTGGGGTCCAAATGATTTTGACAAAGGTAAATTTTTCAGGGAAAAAGTGAGAGAGAGAGGCATGTATTTCTTAGGCAAAACTTACATTCTGTGTGTTTTCCAAAAGCACAACATAAGATAAGAGTGAGGGAGAGGAAGCTCACACGTTCTACAAGCCTAACTCCTATGTAACGGAAAGTTATTATATTATTTAATTAATAATAATATGAAATGTATATTATATTTTTGGTTATCTAATTAACAAATCATATAATATGCATTATAATCATATTATAATGCAATACTCTTTTATAACCTATTGTTTTAATATGAATCAAATTCATATTAAATTTTAACCCATAGTTTTTATATATATCTTATTTATACAAATAATATTTGAACCTCATTCAAATATTTTTCTCTCACATATTATATAGTTTTAATTATAAATCATATTTATAATTAGCTATATATTATAATATATCAATATACATTATATTAATCTTATTAATATAATTAATTACTTAAATTCCGATAAATAATTTGAAAAATTCAAATTATTCTAAAAACAAGTATTCATTGTTTTATCCTTAGTGAGCTAACAAAGAGATCTTAGGGACATACAGATTAGAAGCTGATGATACGAGATTAATCAACTAAACTCTTTAATTGGATTAATCAACATTCTTTAACTGTCGGTCACTCCACTAAAGACCAACAATTGCACTCTTCACACTGTAGATATATTTATGTGTCCATTGAATATAACCAATCAACAGTAAGTTGACCATTCACCAGTTGCTCGTAACTACAACTGGATCAAAATTATCATTTTACTCCCTTAGTTACATCTAATTTCTTAAATACCACTGGTTCCTCTATGAACAAACAGTTTACAGTCCAACTATAAACTAAACCCTCTCGGGCCAATGAGAAGGCGAGACCTCATTATTCAAGGCCCGAAATCATCTATTAAAGGAGCAACTTATCTACTTTCCCTATCTATTAGAAGGAGTGAATTTTGTCCTGTGTAGCTGTGTTCCCAGCTCCCTACTCAACCAATCCCCAAAATGGTAGGCGTATTAAGTCGGTGGAATAGGCCACTCTCACTCATATAGATAAAAGAATTGCTCTCATAGACAAGAGTTCACAAGTCACTCAAGATTAAGGTCAAGTCACCTATGGCCATTCTATTGAAAAGTTGGTTTCTATAAGCAACGGTGTTATACGGAGAAATTAATCATTTCGTAGTCCAGTCTTGTATAAACTCTTTATACAAGATACCCCACTCACATGTCTCCAAATGAAAGATATGGACCATATCATTTGTAACACTTACAACTCATGTAACAATTACAAAGTGGGTCGTATCTGCAGTGTCACAAGGATAAAACACCCAACCTTAACCATATACTACAGACCTTTTGGGTTATTACTTGAACATGATCCACTTATATGTATACCACATACTGTTCAAGTTACATTAAACAACTTTGGATCTTAGTTTATTGGATCGAATTTATGCTATCTAAATGTCAAATAAAATACTTCTTATTTCATTATATAAATAATTTGTATTTAAAAATTACAAACTACAAGATCCATGGGATTTAGGACACTAAATCCAAAAAAAAAAAAAATTCTTTTAACGTGAATTAGAGATAAAATGTGTTTTTTTTTTATTTTTTCTCTTTTAACATGAATTAGAGATAAAACGTGCTTTTTTTACCACCAAAAAAAAAAAAAAAAAACTACTATCGCTCATGGTAGGTTTTTTGTTTTTATCTTTTTAAATTAAAATTAAACTAAAGTGAATGCTAGAAAATATAATAAAGAACTCTTTGAAGCAATCTCCCCCTCTCCTAATCGCTCCCTAGGGTGAATTCTCCTTTTTCAAGGATGAATCCTCTTATTATACATGTTCTCATAGGGTAGGGATGACCTAGAGCTAATGTCCTTCAGAGGAACTTTTGTTCTTGAAATTCTCTGATCGAGGAGGAAAGAATTGGCAGCTAAATTTCGAATATGGTTCGTGAAATTCCGTTTTTTTACTTTTTTTTGTTTTTTTTTTTCTTTAACGTAATTTATAGATGAGATCAAATGTGATTTTTTAAATCTATTATAAGAATTAGAGATAAGATGTGTGTTTTTATTTTTAATGTGTGAACCGTGCAATTAACTATTTAAATTGAGCTAGGCTTGTTAATTTTACCATTTCTACAAACTTTCTAATTGTTGAGCTATGAATTTATTTTTCATTTTACGTTTTGCCAGGTGGTCTTAAATTTAACTTGGCATGCATGATTTTAAAATCTAAAAATTATTTCAAATGAGTTAGATTTAGTTAATTTTCATAAATTTTCCCTATAATTAGTATTTTATACAAGTAACCGTTTTAAATGACACTATTAGAAATATTTTCAAATATAGCGAAATGATATTATTTTCAAATATGCAAATCAAAGAACCGCCCTCAAAGGCAGAAGTTCTCAACCCACTAAGGATTGAGATTATGTTACCTATGGTCATTCTAGTGAAATGAAGTCTCTGTCATGAACGGCGTTATATAACGAGACGTTAACACTTCGTGGTCAGGTCTTATACAAACTCTTTGTATAGGACACCCCGCTCGTATGTCCCCACATGAATAATCAGGATCAGATCATCTGTAGCAAGTCACAACACTTGTAACTATTCTACAAAGCAGGCCACATCCGTAGCGTTACCAGGATAAGGTTTCCCTCCTATATCCATATACTACAGACCATTTTGGTTATCACTCAAGACATGATCCATTTGTATGTCTCCACATACATGCTTAAGTTACATAATGACAACTAAGGATTTTAGTTTATTGGTTTGTGGTAAAGCACATAAAACATCCAATGTTCAAAGACAACAAGTGAAGAAAATATCATATATTATACATCACAAGCGTTTGTTCAAAACTGTGTTTACAAACTACAGGACACGAGAGTTTAGGGCATCATCCCAACAAACCATTCCACCAACTTTTAGTTGGTGCCCGAAACGATCCTGGATAGTGTTTATCACTGATAGACGGTGACTTTTTGTTATATCTGTAAATAAGTTGGCTCATTTTTCCATATTTGAAAACAATCCGTTTATATATATATATATATATATATTTTGCACGGTAACAACTTATATTATTTCTTCTATTTAAATTAATTTAATTAATATGATTAGGAATTCCTAAAAAACTTAATCTGATTAGGATGGAAGTTCAAATAAAAACGCAAAAGAAAATAGGTAGAGTTTTTAGTAGATTAAAGTTAGCTTTTAAAATATTTGTGTAAAATTCTACCCAATCACAAAAACCAAATTAAAATTTCAAAATTTTGACCAAATTAGAACTTTCTTGGGAATAATAATGAAAATAGATTTTTTTTTTAAAAAAAAGAGGTTATTTAAGGTTTAATACGATTCAAAAATGAAATTATTTGGATAAAACATTGAATAATAATTGAAAATGAATATATATTAAAAAGAAAAAAACCACACGCATATATTTAGAGATTTTAAAAAATAGAAAAATAAAAAAAATATTTACATAAATAGTAAAATTTTAATTATAATTATCATAGGGACGCGGATAATAGTCCATCAATCTTTGTTTTTTTTTTTTTTACTATTAGAAATATAGTTGGACATTTTTGTTACATGTGAAAATTTCTCCTTTTATTCTTATTATTATGTGGGAAGAAAAAGAAAAAGGGGCATTTAAACGATCCACGCGGCGGGTGAGTTGGGGAGGAAGAGAGATCGTTCCACGACCACGAGTGACTACACACTAAAATTCCAGAGAAAAAGAGAGAAAAAAGAACCCCTCAATTTAGGTTTTTCTTCCTCCTCCTCCTCCATCGCCATTCCCATCTTCTCTCTCTCTCTCTCTCTCTCTGCTGGTTGCCTCAGACACTGCAACGCCGCAATTCCTCATCGCCGTCGCCAGGCTTCGCATTCCATCTCTCATTTCTGCCTTCTATCTAAGGTTACTCAGCTACATCTTCTCCCTCATCGTTTTTCTTTATTCTTCTGTTGCTGCTGTTAGTTTCATCCTTCCCAGCCCTCATTGACTCTCTAATTGTGGATAGTAGCGTTACATGGGAGATTATTCATTATAATTTCTTTAGGCTAATTAGAGGTTTTGGGGGTTCAGCACGCTAGTTAACTGGCCCAAAAAAAAAAAAAAAAAAAGGGATAATTCTTCCTTAAGTGGTTCAAGCTTTGGTTTATGTCTTCTTGTAGTCAACTTGAGTAATAAGCGATTAGGAAGTGGGAAGATAAGAGGCTCCATGTAAACCATTCTCTTGAAGTAAATTTAGTCTGCATTTTAGCTTGCATGGTTAAGTTTTGATTCATTCAATGTTTGGTTTATTGATGTTATCTTTAGTTTTCTTCTTAATATGCGTGTTTATTGTTTTGTAGGAGTATTAAATGTGCAAGTGACTGCGTAGCACTGAGGATTTCCACCTTGACCAGTTATTGATCTTTTAACATGGTCATTGCGGTCTTTGTTTGAGCATTAATTATCACATTATATCGTCCGTTTAAGTAGGGGCCGATGAGCACGTATAGTTGCTCAAAACAATACAGTAGAAGGAGTAAAAAGCAGACCCCGAGCAACTCTAATGATGAAAGTGCTGCTCGGACTAGGCCTCTCAGCTTTGAAGATATTATGCTTAGAAGGAAGAATAAAGGGTCAGCTGCTACTGTTGAGGTGGGTGCCACTGGTAGCCACTCAAGAAGGGAAAGCATAGATAAGCACAGTATTGATAATCGTGCATCTGAAAGGCATGTTCGTCACAGTAAAGGATCTTCTCTTGATGTGCAAAATCTCTCATTTGAGGAATCAGCCAAAGATAGTTCAAGAAGGAAAAAAGAGGAGACATTGTTGAAGGACAATATGGTGGTTAGGAGTGATAGAAATAATTATGAATCTGGATTGTCACTGATGAGTAAACTTAAATATGACAAGAATGGAAAGGATAAAAGACAGAAATATGGCCAGGAAAATCTTGGTTGGGAAAAAATTGACCAGAGTTCTAGAATTGATATTGATACTGAAACTGGAAAGAGGCATTCAAGAGATACAGCTGGCAAGGATAGACGTGAAGATCATGATAGGGGGAAATTTGAAAGAGAAAGTAAGAGAAAATCTCAAAATGGTGATGATGACAGGAACAGAGACAAGTACAATGCAAAGAGACATGACCATGGTAAACATCATGACCTAGAAAATAGAGAAAGAAAGGAAGCTAAAGTATCATTAACTTCACATTATGAAGATTCTAGATTGAAAAGAAGACGGAAAAGAAGCCCAGATCGTGAAAGTAGACATAGAAGATCTGTTTCACTTTCTCCAAGGCCGCACAAGCACTCAACTAAGTTAACTAGGCAGAAGGAGTTGCCATTAGAGTCTCATGTAAAGAAGTCTGGAAGATGGCGTTCTGATAGTGATAGAACAGGGGATTTTAGCAACACTTCCAATAGCCAATACCGGCGACATTCTGGGTCAACAAGTGGGCTTGGTGGCTATTCACCTAGAAAGAGAAGAACTGAATCTGCTGTCAAGACTCCTTCACCTGTTCAATCACCAGAGAAGAAAAATGAAGTGTTGGATCTTCCTCCAACGGAAAAGGTTGGATTATTTTCTGGCTCGGTTACTTCCAACTTCCAGCCACCAAATCCTACTGTTTCCTTGGGCATTAGTAATGATCAATCTGGTGGTACACTCTTTTCTTCTGCTATGGGGAAATCTTTATCAGGGGTTTCTTCAAATAATATAGCAATGAAGACAAAGGTTTCTCTTGATTTGATTCAGCTGACCCAAGCTACTCGGCCAATGAGGAGGCTTTATATTGAAAACTTACCACATTCTGCATCTGAGAAAGCAATCATTGATTGCCTGAATGGTTTTCTTACATCTTCAGGCGTTAATCACATCGAAGGAACCCAACCATGTATTAGTTGTATTGTAAGTGCTTTATTCTATGTTCTAAATGTGTGTCGCTATTTTGTTATGATATTGTCTGATGGGAGTTTTGGTACATAACACACTTGTGCAGATACACAAAGATAGGGGGCAAGCTCTTGTCGAATTTCTTACACCTGAGGATGCTTCAGCAGCTCTTTCATTTGATGGAAGTGACTTCTCTGGCTCCATTCTAAAGATTCGGCGACCAAAAGATTATATCGAAATTGTAGTAAGAATAAATATCCAGAATTCTTGGCCATCTCCATTCTCTTGATACCCTCAATCTATAATACATTTTTCATTATTTGAATTAATTATTCCATTGATTGGATGAATAGTATAGTTTTAACTTGTTAGGCAAACCTAAAATTGTTAAGCTATAGTTTCCTAGGTATCAGGACCCTGCATGACTCTCATCTGATTGTTGGGGACCTTTGTTTGTCTTTGATTCTTTTGTTTTGAAAGTACATTGTGCCAGTAGCTCACGATTTAGATGAAGTTGTCTTACGTCTTCTTTTTCTGGGATAGGGGAGGTAATTTGTAGTAGTTTTTTTTTCCAGGCTCTTGAGAATGTTTGATTAAAAAAATCTTGGGAGAATCTCCATTTAAGTAAGTTCTCCATTGTGTGGATGCATATTTTAGGTTAGTATGTGCAAAACATGGATGTAGGATGACTTGTAGTGTTGAAAAATGGCCTGTGTTATATTTAGGTATGTGACTTGGGGACGATCTCATTAAAAACAATTATTGAATGCAGTGGTGGAAAGTATGGAGAAGGTTGCCTAAGTTGGCAATGTGGTTTTTAAGATCTGATTATGTTTATGCTAGTTTATGGGGGCAGTATTTGCACCCATGAAAGATTGTAATGGTATGAAGGAGGAGATCATTTTGCCTACCTTTTTCTGGGACAAAGAACCCATTCTTGGTTGGTCTCTGGCCCTCTTTCTCTATATTCTTTCCAAATCTTGGTTAGAAGGAAGTTGGATTCCTTTTGTTTAATTAAGCCTTCCATTCAAGGGATGAATCAGCAAGTGGATGAGATTGGCTTACAAATCTTAGTTGGAAATGGGATTACATGTATTTATGAATTGAAGGAGACTCAAGTTGTGGAATGGTGGAATCTATCGCTGGTATAGGAGGAATTTCCCTGAATCTTGGGAATGAAGATTTAGGAATGCAGTTGAGGATGGATCAATTGTGGATGTTCCATGCACTCAACTCAAGTGCATGAATCAATTGTGGATGTTCCTACAAGAAAGGTTATGCTTGGGCATGCAGTCAACACAATTGGAGGACTTATTAGTTGAGGAGAGTCTTAAATGATTACGAGTGAGGATGTGTTGTAGTGAATGTCCTTCACGATTTATTTAGAAAATCCCTTGACATTATTGAATGCAAACAAGTGCACTAGCTTATATAAATATGTATGGTTAAACTTAAAAGTGGTGGATAGTCTGGCTTCTCTAGGCTCTGGCTAATAAGAACTTAATTAGGACAGGTAAACTGGAAGAAAATCTCTTGCTATTGATACCATATTAAACCAGAAACATATAGCTCAAGGGCTGATCATGAGAGTGATAAATGATATCATGTTATGTAGCCATTTGACAAAGTTGGCCAACTATGGATCGTTTGATTCGCTCAATTTCGTTCAATATCTTTATGTGATAATGGATGTACTTATCCATATTATTGTCTTGCATGCCTACATTTTAAGTTAAGGGATTCAATAACTGGGTTTGAGTTGAGGGTATCACTCCGTACCTTTTTGCCCCTTGTCAAACCTCTTTTTCTTTTTCCTTTTCTCCCTACAATTTATTAGCTCGGGTTCTAAATTTTGTTTAAATTTTCTATAGTGTATATAGAATCTGATCTTCATCCTTGTCATTTCAGTTTCTGAGGTCTATTGTGGTTACTATCATGTAGCAGGTTTTCAGACAGTTGCTATTTTCATGCAGACTGGTGACCTGGACAAGTCGGTGCAGGTAGTAAATAAAATCAGTGATGTTGTCGAGGACTCACCAAATAAGGTATGTATGTATTTTAATTTTTGGCACAAGGAGCGGAATGTTACTTTTTGCTTATGATGGGGAGTGAAGTCTAGTTATTATTTTATTATTATATTTTTGTTGTTGCGGGGGGTGGGGGTTGAGAAGAGAACAAAGAGGTAATGAGCTAAGAAACATCTCTATCTACCCCCTCTTATGCAACTTTTTATTACCTTTCACCTTTTCTGGGATAAAATTACCTCACCTTTTTTTGGACCGTAAAACTCTGGTTCTCTTCATAAAATGATCATGTAAAATTTGAACAAGAAAATCACTGAAGATTGCTGGCTGAACAAGGAAAATACTGAAGTCATCCTTTGGGACTAAGATTCCATGCAAAAGGGCCGCAAATAAACAAATGGTTTAAACCTTCACTCTTCTTTATAAACGTTTAAGATTACCTTGGATTGAGATGTGATGAGCTGAGCCAAATGAGTTCTTTGTTTGGATGTTGTCTGCTGTGTTGTTCTTGTTCATAACTCCCATGAGCCCTCTTGGGGGTGCGTGTAGGCTCAAGGCATAGGTTTGGCACCTTGCCTTGAAAAGGCGAGGTCTAAGAAGCACTGACACTTCTAAACTGGCAAAGTGTCGGTGTTGGACAAGTGTTGGGCACCAACACGCTCTGACACACCTTCAATGTCTGATACACCAGCTGGCGTGTCCATTATTTTATTATTATTTTTTTTATTTTCTAACACGTCGGGACATGCCAAGACACATCTAGGTCACGCCAAGGACACTCCATATGCAAATTTTTTTAAAAAAAATAATGAAACAAGACCCACTATCGGTAGCCCGTTTAAGGGGCAGTTTAAGCTGACTAAAATTAATTATCCAGCCCAACATTTTCAAAATTCTAGATTGTTTACGCACTTTCTCCATACTAGCACACTTCAGCCCTGGGTCTTTTTTTTCTCATATTTCTACTTTAGCTATGCTTTCTCTTTATGTGTTACTATATATCTTTTATATATAGTGCGCCTCACAAAAAAGAAAAGCTGTGCTTTTTTTGCGCCTTATGCTTAAGCCCAAGAAGATTATTGCGCTTTATCAATGCCTTTAGCTTTGAAGAACACTGACCACAGAAAGTTATGGCCTTTTTCTTGGCAAATTTTCTTCCAATACCACTAGTACGCTGTTAGTTGATTATTAGTCAATTTGTTTACAGTGTAAATTAGCTTTCTTTTCTCTAGTAATTGTGGAGGATTCTAATCCCTAGCTGCACCAAACATACAACCCAACTAAGGAGATTGCTTACCACGGTGGGGCCTTCCCATTACCTTAATGGGATCCTTTGGACCTTCAAGGAAAATAGAGTGATCAGTTATCAACTTATCATCAATTACATCAGTACTTGAGCACATTTTTCTTTAAACCATTTTCCAAATCCCTTTGCTGATAATTCCAAGTATTACAAATACCTATAACCCCTTAAAGAAATCTTTTCCCAAAGTGACTGTACATTCATAGTTCCTACTCGAGTTCTCCCAAATGAAGTTTCTGAATGGGATTTCCTCTTTCTTCCACCTTCATAGGGACCATGTACGAAGAGAAGTATTTATTCCATTTTGAAATTTTATTTCGAACTCTTTCCAAAATCATATCCTAATTGCTGAGGCTTCAAGGATCTCTCAGAGATACAGTTTAAAAAATTTGATAGTAATATTTTCAAAATTTCAATAGCATATTCCCATTTTCAATATAGCTATTAGGATTCTGATGTTTTAGCATCATTTAAATATTTTCTATTTCGTTGTCTATAGTCTGAATGGTACTCTCTGGTTATTTAATATACAAACTTTTCTGACGAGGGAAAAGGAGGTTGTTTTTATATGTTATGCACCACACATCAACACAAGAGCTCTGGAGGTGCCTATGTAGGTGGAATCACCATATTTGACAAACTAAAGTTACCTGTGTCCTTTTAAGCTCTATACTTGAATGAGTTTTTTGGGTTATTACTACTCTTAGTAACCTTATTTTATAGTCATGTATGCTTAACCTATGTTGCATCTTGTTGCAGATTATTGTTGCTGGGATCTCAAATAGAATATCACCCAAAATGGTAATTTGAGGAAATATTTTCTAAACCTTGTAATTTTAGTTTGAGGAAATCATACCTTGCATACGATCTTTACCTTTCACAACAGTTTTCACTTTGAAACTATACATTCGGGGATTGTTTCTTTGTTGTTTTCCAGCTTAGGGATATTGTTACTGCATTTGGACGTTTGAAGGCCTATCACTTTGAGATGAACGATGATCTTAATGAACCTTGTGCCTTTTTGGAGGTGAGTTTTCATGTCTTATGTGCTTTACTTGGCTCAAGTGCTATTTCATTATTTGTAATGATTCGGTAAGGATCTATATTATTGTGTTGATTCCATTAACATAAACACTTCCAGTTGGAAAATGATACTCCATATAATTTTTTAAATACTACTTTGGATGGAAGCCTATGGTATCCTCTAGTATTTTGTTTTTGTACATTAAATTTTTAAGTCCTCTGTGTTGTCTCTTTATTTCATAAATGCTTTGAACTTGATATTCCTTTCTTTTCTTTTATCGTTCTTTACAATGTATTAATGATATGTGTCAACATGATTATAATTTAATTTGTTCATGAAAGAGTTCAAACCACCTTGTATTTGTAGTTTTATGTTATAGAATAAAAGCTAAAAAATGTAAAAGGATTGTCTGTGCCACTTCATGACGTTTTAAGTGATTCGTTTTATAAGACGATTCTTTAATATGCTTGTTACTTTCATGAACCCTACCAAGTTGTAGACCTAGGGACATGTTATCAGTTTTTCATTATATGCTATGCTTAAAGGAAGTTTGAGTAGATAGCACATGCAGGATAAATAATATCCTTGCATTACTTTTTTGGTAGTGTATGTGATCCCTTATGACTTGATTTAGTGATATTTCCTTGATGCTTCTTGATCACAGTCTTAGTCCGGGAGTTGGTGACTTCAGTTAGTAGTGTTCTGTCATTCTCCTCAAGTGGGGCAAATATGGGTTGCTTCTTATTACAGTGAAAGATTCAACGTGCAAAGTTTTACTGATTAATGGGCGCTTTTAAATCTTTTGGTTTCTAACCAATGCACATAGATTGCTATTTTCTCTAGGAATCATCAGACCATTGCAAACCAGAAGGTAAAATGCAATGAACTAATGAAGTGTGCTATTTGTCTGTGAACTTGCTTATAATCGCCATAAGTGAGACTCCAATTGTTGCATTAACTAAACATGCGTTTTCTAATAGGGTCAGTTCACTTTCTGGTGGAATATTGTAGAATAGATTCTTGACTTTAGGATATCTTGTTCACATAACCACATCTGGCTTTCAAATTTGAAATTCTTAAAAGAACAATTTTCAATTTTCAATTTAATATCAACAAGGTTAACTAAAAGTTTACATACGAATACATGCCTTTGGTTCTGATGGATGGGACACCGTTTGCCACTATAAGCAACTATGTTCCATTCCAGACATATTGGATGGTCTTTTTAGTGTGTACACACCTTTATGTACTTGCGCCCTTTTTTGTATCAACATGCACTAGAACTCTCGTTGGTGTATGTTAGGTAATTATATATTCGCCAATGACCTTTCTCTGCTATTTAACTAGGAGAAACTGTTCCTGCAATATTCAGCATGAATGCACGATGAAACTTCACATTCCTTTGTTCCTTCTAGGCAGCAACATGCCAACATCTGTGTTTATGATATCCATGATGTTCATGTTTTGTATTTGTTGCTACTGTAGCCGTTGGCCATGTCAACCTTTGATCATTAAATCAAGACTTTTTGTTTGTTCGCTAATAAGTATGGTATTTATTAAGTTATTAATTTCTTTTACTGGTAAAAGCAATTATTTTATGCATGTGGAAATGTTGGCCCGTATTATCTGGAATTTGATTGAGGCTTAACATTTTCCCAACCAAAAATAAAGAAGTGCGAATAAATAAAGCTTTGGGGCTTCAATATCATTTTCCCACCTGTTTACTTTGGTTTTGGTCCCTTTTCATTCCATTTATGAAAATTGTGCAAAAAGATATATATACATATATATATAAAAATCGTTTTCCCATCTTTTATTTTTTGTATTATATGCCATTTATTTGATCAATTCTCTTTTCCCTGATCACAATTGTACTTAATTTACTTATCAGTACGTCGACGAATCAGTTGTGTCCAAAGCTTGTGCTGGTCTGAATGGTATGAAGATTGGAGGGGAAATACTAAAAGTGTTTCCGGCAGTTCGTTTTGCATCAACGGTACGAATGATCTCTTTATTTTTCTAATTTTTTGTGACAATTCTTGATCAGATTGAAGCATCTCGAAAATTTTATTTTTATTTCACATGGTGATTTGGCCCTTGCTTATTTTTCTTTCATCTGTTAGGAACATCATGGATGTCAACCATGTTATGGGATCCCAGAGCATGTAAAACCTCTTCTTCAACAGTCATCAGTAGTGTTAAAAGTTAATAATGTGGTACGTTAATATTTTTTTTGTGATTGCTGCTGAAACCACTCATATCCCAGAAAATGAAAACGTAGGGGCACGCATTCGGTTTAATGGTCGAAGTGAGAATATTATTATATAGTGTCATTTGCAATCATTCTGATTAGGCATTTTCTTTTCGGACCAGTTTAATGCAGATGTCCTCCCAGTACTCTCTGAGTCGGACATTGACGAAGTTCTTGAAGATATTCGGTTTGAATGTGCTAGGTCCTGAGAGTTACTAATAATGTTACTAATAGTGTTACCTTTTCGTTACTGTGATTGTTTGTAAAATAATCCATGCAATTTTGTAGGTTTGGGACAGTTAAATCCTTGAATTTTGTAAAGCCATGCAATGGATGTATCAGTGCTGAAGAAGAATACAAGAAAATTAGTGATGTCACTGACGTGGAGGTCAAACATGAGATTCAGGAAAACAGCACAATGGTGATTTCAAGAAATAGTAATGATCTTGAAGATAACAACCCTAACCTTGATAATTGCCCCAATGATACCAATCAGAAGCAGGGTAATAGACATCAAGACGAAGGTGTGGAGGGCAAATTCTGTCAAATGGGTAACGATAATGCTTCATGTTTTGAAGTAGGTTGTGAGAATGCTTCAGAAAGAATCCCTCAAGAAATCTCTGAACAGCGACGCAGCCCAGAAATTGAACTTCAGAATGCAAAAGCTGAAATAATTGAAACTGATGAAACTGGCTCGGATAAGAAATTGGTGTGTCCAGATGATTCATCTATGGTGGTGGCTGATAATGAGAAGAAAGCTCTAAATGGATTGGACCCCATGGTGAGAACAGGTTCGGGTGCATTTGAGAAAAGCGAAAAGAAGGATCCTGGTAATAATGTGGAGAGTTTATTTGTGTTGGGGAGTGTCTTTGTTGAGTTTGGTAGAATGGAAGCCGCGTGTATGGCTGCACATTCTTTACATGGTAGGATTTATGATGGACAAGAGATTAGCATTGAGTACATTCCCCATGATCTCTACCGGAAGAGGTTTCCTAAATGACTACATTTGAATACTGAATGTGGTGATTAACTGGTCGCTGAGGTCGTTTCACATGAAAGCTCCACTTATTAGCAAATTTCATTACTGAAGGTATTTGTTAATGGCTCATTTTAGGCAAGCCTCGATATTTTTTTAATCATTTGGCTCGAAATCTGAAGCATGCTATATGGTGAAACAAGTCATTTCTCAAGCACCATATGGATAATTTGCTGAAATCAAAGCCTGGGAGAGTATAACCTCCCCCACTTGAAAGCCTTTTAACCTGCCCCTCCCTGTGTTTCTGATAGATTTTCTTTATATGCTCAACAGGTCCAAGGATCTGGGTTATGGACATGAAAGATTTACGGGTGAAGATATGGTCATCTTTAAACATTACTTCCATATCTATTACCCGTTTATTTCTTTCAGCGGGAGCTCTCGATAATCTCATGTCTAATCTTTGCTGTAGATGATCTCTCATTCACAGTTGAATTAGTTACTTTAATACAAGAGATCATCGTTCTTCATCATTGTTTTGTTTACCTTACAATAGTATTTAGAAATATAGTACATAATGGGAGTTGGCCAATCCATAAAGTTCATATGGAGATGCGTACATAACAGTAATGTGCTAGTGGTCAGATTGCCTTAAATGATAAACATTTTTAGTAGTTAAAGTTCTGGTAATAATCTTCTTTTTGCATGTTTTTCAGCCAGATTACAAGTTTGGTGCAAGGTTATTATTATATCTTTGGAGCTCTCTCTTTTCTTCATTAGACTTCATGTAGATTTATCTATCTAGTTGGGATGCAACTTTGTTAAGAAGCTGATCATAGGGAACTAATATTGTTTTTTATATGCAGATTGGTGCCTCAAATCAAATGTAAGAGTAGGCACTAGTAACTTTTTTTGTAGTTTGATTTTTCAAATCTTTAGGCTATATTGGGTTTTTTTTTTTTTTTTTTTTTTTAAAAAAAAAAGAAGAATTAAATTGCTACGGATATGGGTATTTAGGTTTTTGCTGTCGCTATCCTATCAAATATTTCATCTTTTTTAGGTTGGGTTTTGTTGCATTAAGTCCACATGCTCAAAGATATTTATGGTTGTAATTAAGACATCTCTATTTATCTGTCATTTCATCATGACCTTTGATATTTAAATTGCGAAGCACATTGAGACGTAGTCTACTTGAACTCTAACCATAAGATCATACTGTCATGAGCAAAATACAATGTATAACACATTGCCGCTTTGATTTTGGCTCAAGCCTGGCCAATTACTATATTCAAAAGTCAAAGGTTAGATCTTCTAACTTCACGATTGTTGAACTAAACGAAATGTATTTTATATTTGTTCGTTATATAATCTTGTAACTTGAGCATCAAGGTTGTGAATCCCTTCTGAAGTTGTCAAGTCATTAATTTTTTGTTCGCATCTTAATGACCTAGACTCGAACGTCAACGTCAAATTAATCATGGAGCAATATGGTCCCAGTTTAATTGATATAAAATCTGCATTTTGTGGTTTTGATTTTCTTACCTCTTCAAAAGAAAAAAAATAATAATAATAATTTACACAGGTTTTCTTAAAGTGGCATATTTCGATGTATTAGTCTTTTAAAACGTAATCATGAGATCAAGTTATAAATTATAAACCTCTTTCATAATTGTCTTTATGAATTCAAATACGATTTTATGAACTTTTTATCTGAAAATTCACGAATCTAATATTTATATCTAAGTGGGTTTTGGTCTGCTTCATCACTTGAGTAGTGTAAATATTTATTACAATGCTTCAATATTCTTTGTGAAAGATTACAAACAAGCAATTCTCTCATTTTGTTAGGTCATTTTATTGCACTAATCTAACATTCTATATAGATATAGTTACATAATTTTTAAAAATGTTGTAGAATTTTCATGTTTGTTTCTGTAGCTCTGAAATTAAATTGGTTTTTAATGTATTTCTTATAACATTCAATGTCTACGTGGATTGAGATAATTTGAAATTGAAGTTCAATATGAGAAAAGGACTAGAATAACATAAACAATATTCATGTGTCGAATGGAAGGTTGACAAATGTTTAAGTAATCTAATGCATGCAAACAATTTCATGTGGTAATAATATATAGTGCATATTTTTAATATAAGTAACGCAATATTAATTCAAAGTAAAGCTTAGTGGTGTCCAATTCCGCCGCCACCACCTCCACCAAAGCCGCCGCCACCACCAAAGCCCCCTCCGGCACCGCCACCACCACCGAACCCGCCTCCAAATCCACCACCTGAGCCACCACCTATTCCTCCTCCAAAACCTTTTCCAAAGCCACCACCGAAGCCTCCACCTCCACCTCCACCTTTTCCAAAGCCGCCACCAGCACCACCTCCTGCTCCACCACCAAATCCGCCGCCTTTACCGAACCCTCCTCCAGCTCCACCACCCTTACCAAATCCTCCTCCAGCACCACCACCAAGTCCTCCACCTTTGCCAATTCCACCGCCTTTACCAAACCCTCCTCCAGCACCACCACCAAGCCCTCCACCCTTACCGAATCCTCCACCAGCACCACCACCTAAGCCTCCACCCTTTCCAATGCCACCGCCAAGTCCGCCGCCCTTACCAAACCCTCCACCAGCACCACCTCCTACTCCACCACCTAAGCCTCCACCTTTTCCAATGCCGCCACCAAGCCCGCCACCTTTGCCAAACCCTCCACCAGCACCACCACCTAAGCCTCCTCCTTTTCCAATGCCGCCACCAAGTCCGCCACCTTTACCATACCCTCCACCAACACCACCGCCTAGGCCTCCACCTTTCCCAATGCCACCACCAAGTCCGCCACCTTTTCCAAACCCTCCACCAGCACCACCTCCTACTCCACCACCTAGGCCTCCACCTTTACCAAACCCTCCACCAGCACCACCTCCAACTCCGCCACCTAAGCCTCCACCTTTTCCAATGCCACCACCGAGTCCGCCACCCTTTCCAAACCCTCCACCAGCACCACCACCTTTACCAAACCCACCTCCAGCACCACCTCCTAGGCCTCCACCTTTTCCAATGCCACCACCTAGTCCACCGCCACCGCCAGCGCCTCCTCCGACTCCACCACCAATTCCGCCACCCTTACCAAATCCACCACCAATTCCGCCACCTTTACCAAATCCACCACCAGCTCCACCTCCACCTCCTATGCCACCACCAATTCCATGTCCCCCTCCAAATCCTCCACCACTTCCACCTCCAAAACCTCCACCGCCACCGGCACCACCACCTCCTCCAAAACCACCTCCTCCACCAAATCCACCACCTCCTCCACCACCAAATCCACCCCCTAGTCCACCACTCTTCCCAAAGAAGAGAAACTTTTCTTCCTTTCCATCTTCCTTGGCAACCACATTGTTGGAGTAGACAATAACATGAAAACACAACAAAGATAACAAAGCCACTCGCTTGAAGCCACTTGCCATCTTGGTAGAGGGCAATGAACAAACTAATAATCCAATGGATGAAAAGCTCTAGCCACATCCGCACATCTATTTATATCTCTCCTTCATTAAACCCCCTTTTGCTTTCGCATTTATTGCAACTCAACTACTAACAGTTTCCAACTTTTTCATCCCCACTGCACCTTTTCTTTTGTTACAAAACTATTCTCAGCTTCCCACTGCAACATCACACTACTTTTTGCTGTTTTTCCCATGTCCAGAAATGTGATACCAATTTTACGCCACTCATGCACGTTATTCTCACACCACCTCCTTCAATTATTTCGCTCAATTGGTCATTTAGCATCGTATCAATTAAGAAACTCATGTATTCAAATCTCTACAATGTTATATTATTCACATACTTATTCTTTCTTTTTGTCAAAACAATATCTTAAAATTCAATCGAAACTCATATATTTAAAATGTCGGACCTCCAAAGTTTGTTGATTCCATTTACAAATAACTCGCCATTTCTACCCAATTTTAATTAAATGGATTAAATTTTAAAAATACTTCTCAACTTTGATCTTGAAAGTCATGTCAATTATGATTGAGTTTAGTTCACTTTAACTTATAAACTATGAGTTTGATTTCACTTATACCTAAACTTTGTAAATTTTCATTTCAATCCTTAAGTTTTTTTCAAAACTGCCCTTGAAGATTTCTGCCACTAAAGTATGGATGGAAGTAAATTTGAGGGTTTGGGGTTAACAAAAAAAAATTATAAACGGAAAGGAAAAGAAAATTAGGCGTGTGGGGTAGTTAAAAGGAGGAAAGACGACAATAATTATGGTTCACAGATGTACCATGTCTCTTTCTTATTGTATATTTGTCTCTAGATTAATTTACTTAAAACAAATACTTACTTTTACGTCTATAAGTTTGACCAAAAAAAAAAAAAAAACAGTTGTTTTGAAACAAATTCAGAAAAATTGTTATAAAATTAAAATTTTAAAAGTTCACGAGTATAACTGAAACCAACTCTATTATTTAAGATAATTTTAATAAGCCCAATTTGAAACTAAAGTTGAAAGAAACTTTTGAATTGAATCTATGGAGCATGGAGGTTGCATATCTATTATGGCATTATGCAACTAAGGTACCACTCTTGTTAGGAAAAAAGTAACTTTATTATTTTGCAAAAAGAAAATATTATTATTATTATTATTATTACAAAAGGGTGCCCGAATTACTATAATTATTTTGTAGTGATTAACTATTGAAATTATTTGTGTATTGCTAATAATTAATATGTGCTGTTTTGTAATTAGAGGGATGAACATTTGTAGCTTTTAGGATACCCACCGACAAACCAGCCACCAAAAAAAAAAAAAAAAAAAGGTAAAAGAGGAGACTTTGGTATTATAGGAATGGGAGTAAATGAATAAAAATTAAATTATTTCTTCAAAATAATTATAATAACAATAAATTCTTTTTAATAAAGCATATTAAATACACCAAAATAATAATAATAAAAGTGAGATGGTGTCCTATTTATTTAGAAATATAAAGAAATATATTATTGTTTGAATCTCATCTCCAAATGAATGTTTATTTCAAGGGTTTATCCAACATTAATTAAAGAGGTATGAATTTGTAATATATAAAAAATATTAGAGAAATTTTTACAAAGGAAAAAAAAATGTCAAACTATTTATAAAAATAGAAACAAGAAAAAAATATTGATAGACTTTTATCATTCTCTATTAACCTCTATTAAAGAAGATTAAAATTTTACTTTTTTGTTTAATTAATTTTTCGTTTTTTCTATTTTTGAAAATCTTCCAAAATATCATGTAGTTTGTAAATTGTTTTTTTAAAAGACGTGAGAAATTTAGATTTTAACCCCTAAGTTGTCAAATCAATTCTTATTCTAAATTTAATTCCATCAAATTGAATCATAGGTTTAGAGTGTGTTTGATTTAATTTTTCAAGTATTTATTTTTGAAAATAAGTCATTTTAGAAAAAGTTGAGTGTTTGACAACCCATCAAAACAGCTTTTGAAATACTTTGAAAGTTCATTTTAAACAATTTTATCAAAAGAGTTTTAAAAAAATGATTTTTTAAAAAATATTTTTTCTTTAGTCAATTCAAACAGGCTTGTAATCATATGTTGCAATTTCTGTCTTATTAATTTTCACTAATTAATCCATAGTTTTTTCTTTTTAAAGAAAAACAATGTAAAAGTTTTGCTAACATTAAGGGGTCGTTTGGATTATAGATATTGTTTCATGGCTATTGATATTAAATATCTGGAATTTAAATGTCTAAGTTTGGATTTATAGGATAACTAATGTTTGGAAGTTAAATAGATGTGTTTGATTTACCAATTTTATATATGGAAAATAAAACTAAATAATTATTTAATCAAATCTAAGAGAACAATTAATGTAGTTATAATTAAATTTAATTATTTAATATAGTATTATATTCATTAATTATTTAATCACTTAAAATATCAATAAAGGAATATTTTTTATTAAGTATTATTTAAATTATTTTATTTAATTAATAAAAATAATTAAATAAGTATAAATTAATTAGAATAATAATAATTAATAGTAAAATTTTATATCAAATAGTTAAGATAACATAAAATATCAATGATAAATGTACTAGTTGAAATTTATTAAGTCTAAATAATATATTTATATTTAATAATTTTAAAATTAAATTGATATTAATTTATTAATTAATCAGGCTCTATTCATCTTTCAAATATAAAAATTCCACAAGTATGGAGGGTATTAAAAACTCTATGTCATATGAGTTTTAAAGTTTCCTCAATAATAATATATTGGATTTTAAAAAGTGAAATACTATGAAACAAATAAAGATATTAAATGTTTGTCTGAAATCCTATGACAATATAAAATACCCTTAAATGTTTGCATAAATTTAAATTTGATTAGCCTACAAACTATTTAATAGCTTTACCAAAATTCTCAAATTTTAATAAAAAGTTAGCTCTAACAATGTCTTTTTTATAAGAAAATATTGTTAATTTTGTGTTATGCATATGTTTTATAGTTCATCAAAAGCATATAGTAATACTCTTTTTTAATGAATTTTCAAACGAAAATTTATTCGAGGGTAAAAATCACAATATCTTTTTAAGTTTAAGGTTAAGATGGATTATGATTTTTTTTTTTAAAAAGAAATATAGTAATATTACTATCATAGCTCTAGAAATTATCTAATCCTTGTAGATTTTAATTAAGGAGCTATAATTACTAAGGTCTCGATTTAGTTTTTAAATTTTTTTTTTGGAAATTTAGACTTGTTTCTTTCTAAATTTTGAGTTTTCTGAAAACTATTTTTTTTTTTAAAGTTTTCAGAATTTTAACTTAAATTTTAAAATTATTGATAAAATGTTGATAACAAACATACATTTACAAATTTAATTTTAAAAACAAAAAATTATCAAACAAAACATAAAAAATTAATTAAGTAACGAGACAATCGTAAAAATGCGATTTGAAATTTTATTTTGAGATTTTCATACATGTTATTAAATATAAGTCATGTACAATACTTAATAGAAAATTTAGTCATATTTTTTTTAAAATAATACAAAGTGTGACACTAAAATTAGGTTGATAGTGCCCAAACAAAAAGTGATAATATTATATAAGACATTAAATAGGAACCAAAATTGTGATGAAAGAAATTGAAATGTATTGTATGGAGGATGTGTATGAAAGGTAAACAAACCAAGAATGAAGAGAGAAAGGATGGGTTTGATTCCCATGTGATTTGGTAGCTGAAAAAAATTTAATGCCATGTTGGGAACACAACTTCTTTTTCTTTTCTTATAGCATTCAATTTTTCTTCAAATCTAAACCCATTATATGATGCTTTCTAGCTGTTTCAATTTTCTTGTATTCTATCCATTTCCTTTCTTTTTTTCCTACACCTTTTTATTGTAGAGTCCTTACTATAATCAAATTTCTTAATCCAAAACACCTTTTTCATCTTCCAATATTAGTACAATATTATTGATGGAAATAATTTATTCTATTCAAAATTTTAGTCTCTCAATTTTCAAATTCTTATGAAATTGTTCATAATCCAACCTCTATTTGAAAATTTGAAGTTCGTATAAAACAACTTGTAATCAAATTTAGTCTTTGAACTTTGAAATTCGTATATATGATCAAGCTTTCAGAAGTACTCTTAAAAAACAAAAAAAAAGAAAATCGTAATCAAGCCTATTTGAAATTTTGAAACAAAATGACTAAAATGGGAATATGATTTTATGATTATAATAAACTATCTTTGTTTCTTTATCAATCTCTAAATAACGTAAGTTATTTTATAGGTTAAAATTACTTGGTGTTGTCAAAATGTGCTTAACTTTTTGATAATTGACATGGTTTTTCTCCCTAAAAGGTCGAAAGTCTGATTCTCCATCTTCGCAATTGATTCATAACAAGTCAAAGTTTATTGACTAAATAATTACCTTGTTTAGGTATTAAAAATTGAATTTTTACCTGATTTATAATATACATAATGAAACGTTTTGGATCCATTTTGGGGTAGACAAAAAGAACATCATACTAAAAGTTCACAAACCAATGAATGGATATTTTATAAGATGAATAAATATTTGTGTATATTATTTTAATGTCAATTTCGTCATTTATTTGTATATGTTTTTACGAATTTTATATTATAAGTTATAACCCTATATTTAATTTATTAAATCTTATAAAAATTTGAGATCTTTTGTTTTAGAAAACAAAAAGTGCAAATTGCAAAAATTATCCTGAAGTATGGTAGTAGTTACAATTACATTCTCAAAATTTTAATTATAAAAATTGGGCCTATGAATTTCTACAAGTGTTAAATTAGACTCTCAAACTTACAATAATTGTAGAAATTGAACTCACAAATGATAAAAATCGAACCTATAAACTCATGCAAATGTTACATTCCATATTATTATGAAAGTTTGAAGGTCTGATTTGACTCGATTTTAATATTTGAAAAATTTTGAGGATCCAATTTTTAAAACGGAAAGTTTAAGGGTCTACTAATTGCAACTACCACTAAATTTTAGGGATGGTTTTTACACATTTTAAATTGATGAGATGTTAATATAATTCATAATTTCTAATATTTATCGATGACAAAGGCTATCAAAATTAATAAATTAAAATATAAAGATCCAATTAAATCTCGAGGAAAAAAGTTGCTTTACCTTTTTATAATTAACAGTTTCAAAATTATTAATGGTTAATTAAAAAAAATTAGTTAGGGAAATTAATGAGGCATTAAAAACACAACTAATTAAAGATAAATTAGCACATGGGATTGGGTCAACCAACATTTTTGTGAAAGGGAAATATGTACTATATATGGTGCTATTTTTCCAATCACGAGAAAAGTAGGATTATTTTCACAAATTTTTGTCACTTGCCGACTTTGAATTAATTTGGGTGTTCATTAATTAAAAATAAAAACGGTTTTGGTTTCTTTTCAACCGATTTTGTTTTTTATTTTCTTTGTACTACTTCACCCATTTTTGTTGCATATGATAGTGAAAATTAAATCTTCGTAAGTTTAAGATTAAGAGGCACCGAAATTTTAGATAGCAAGTAGAGATGATCTTATTAATAAATGATTCATGAAACATATAATTGATTAAACGGAAATTGTTTTTTATGGCAAAATTATTGAAAATATTTTTAAATATCTAATTTGATAGATAGTGATATTTTACTACATTTATAAATATTTTGGTTTATTTTATTATATTTTAAAATAGCTTTTTTTTTTTTTTTTTTTTTTTTTTGTCGTCGTGAGTTGGATTGAAAGAGTCTTTAGACCCAACCCAATTGTTCGGGTTGTAAATTTCTTCAATCCAAATAATCCTCGTTAAAAAATGAACCCAACCCAACCTAGGTTGGTTCGAGTTAGTCAGGTCCTTTATTTAAATTTGTATTCTAAAAAGAAGTAAAGTGTTAATAAGTAAAAATTTGATTTAATTATTTTTATATATTGAATTAATAATAAATCTCAATTTCAATTTATTTAGTGAAAATTTTCTTTCCAAAGTGTTAAGAAAAACGATTTCTATAAGTCGTTGGAGAATAAATTAAAAAAAATAACGAAATAAAATAAATATATGTACATATAATTGTGTCATTAATAAAGAAATTATACATTTTAAAGTTAATAATAAGTTCGGATTGGTTCGGTTAATTCGGATTGGTTTGGATTATTTTAGGTGAATCTATGAATTAATTTAACACACAAAATTTTCATTTATTTGAACCCATCCAAAACCAAATGAACGGATAACCCAACTCAATTTTTTTCGAGTCAGCATGTTTTTTGAACACCCCTAGTTTCTACAACGGTACAAAATCTATGATAGAATCAAGGACGAAAATGTCCGATATGTAAACATATCCATCAATATATTTGAAAATCGACATTGATATCGATATTTTAATCCTTGGATAAAATGATTATTCATAACTCTTTGATAAGTTTTAAGAAGAAAGAAAAATAATTTCTTTATCCCTTATGTAACCACACAAAAGAATACTAGAAATTTGTAAATGAATTTTGGTATTAGCATTTAGAAGGTCTAAAGGTCGTGACCAAGATGATTTTTCATTCGTTATTATTTTCATTGAATCATCGGTTTTACTCGATTTTTTTTATTGGATTTCGTTGCATTGCAAAAGACTAGTTAGTACATTAAACCTAAAACAAACCTCACAATTTACTTACCATTGGTGAAAATTTTTAAATAGAGTATACTAATTTATTGGTTATTTAAATATATTTATGAACGATTAAAACGAGTATATATCCACTAAGGCTTCATCCCACTTCATCTTATTGGCATACGAGTGTATTATTGATCTTGAAATATTTAGTAATCTGAATCCCCACGACTTTCTAAAATTAGAAAATGGATGGAACTTTTAAGTTAGTCTTGGATCCAAATTTGTGGGCTAGTCGAGTTGGATCATCTAAAGCCCAATGTTCTAAAATGTCATTGAAACTTGAAAGTTTTTTCTTTTCCCTTTATCCTTATCTCTTTTTTCTTTATATTGTTGAAATAAATTATAATTCTACACTTTTATATATACAACTTTTTTGAACGATATTGTTATAGCTGAGGAAGCAGAGATCTCTCATTTCTAAGTTGAAATATTCTTAACGATTTTATGAAATTTACTTGAAAGTTATGGTTGTTTCAACGACAAAATCCAAGTTTTTGTCAATGAAAAATATTTATGATCGTTTGAATCAATTAAAAATCATTAAACTTTTTATACAAGTAAAGAAAGCCAAGTATGCATATTAATCCAAAAAAAATTATTTCATAAAAGAACCTCAAATAATAATTGTCACATATGAACAATTTATGAAAATATGTATATCGTACAAACATAATAATTGAACTTGACACTTATTAATTTCAATCTAGCTGTAGAAATAAGATACTAATTATCATATAAAATCAATAATTAAATTTTCTATTTTGTAATGGTTGGAAAAAAAAATGAATTTCACAATTTTAAGGAGAAAACAACATGTTCTTTCTAATTTTATAATTTAATTTTAATCCCAAAAGAGATAGCATACAAAAAAACCATAATTTAGGATTGTTACTTGGATAAGGGTGTGAGATGGAGGTGACATTTATGGATCATATTTTATTATATCTTATGGCAGACTTTTAGGTCAAAAGTGGATCACTTATTATCTATTATCTCTGCCTCAATGTATTATTTTATTAATTAAAGTTCCCAATAAAATTAGGCTCAACAGAGTTTATTTAGGTTTTTCTTTCTTGTCTTGCTCTTGACACTTTAATTCATTTAATCATACTCAATAGGGTTAACCTAAAGTATATGTTTTGCTCAATAGGGCTAGCTTGACTTTATTTATACATAATCATCCAACTTTAATGGAGTTAATTTGATTAAGATTTATTCTTACATGAGATTTTGATTCATGTTCAATTATGTTTAATGAAATACTAAAATGAACATAACTCAACTCACATATAATTTGTATTATCAACTTTGAGGTTAGACAGACTCGACTTCTCTATCCACATATTAAAAAAAGAAAAAAAAAAGAAAGTGAATTGTTTTTTATGAGACTATTTTAGAGTTTATCTTTAAAGCTTTAGAAAAAATTATAGGCCAAATTACTGTTTCTCTTTAACTTAACTCATAAGATCGAATTTTTAAATAGATGTAGTTTTATTTTAGTATGGTTAGAGATGCCGAAATTTTTTACATCATATATTTTTAGAAACATTCATCATTGAGGTATGTGGATCAGTATTAGTATTATTATTATTATTTAGAACAACTAATAATCACACAATTACAAAGATGAAGAGGCCAAATCTATCTCCACCCAACTAAAAAAATCATCCCTCCAAACATGAGAATGAGACCCATCCATAATATCTTCATAGTTGAAATGATTTAACCCCACTGTCCATCACAACCGACAAGTATCCCATAGAAACGACTCTTTGAATTCCCACCTCAATTGCACAAACCTCTAAAAACAACACATCAAAACCTCCATGCAGGAACCTTCCACTACCTCTAATGAGCTTGCTCCTATGATCAATGATCTCAAAGTATCCAACCAACACCACCCTTGTGCGCATTGGCATCCCAAGCACCATTACAGGATAACGCCAATCATTGTTCTGGGGGCTGAACCCATCTAACTCGGTCATTGATACTCTAGCCAACCATCTGGCTTGTCGTGCTCCCTTACCCAACCATAGTGATCCAACGTCGCCCACCTATTCTTGCCACACAAAAGAGACACCACATTAATCGAGAAAAAAATGAAGTCAAATGGCCTTGGTCACCCAACATGTCTAGACAAGATGGATTATTGTCTCCACCTCTCAATGACACAAAAAACATCCTGTATCCAGCACAATCCCCTTGTTCGAAAAAATCACCCATGAGGATATGATGTCATTAAGAATCTTCCAACACGCAATCTTGACTTCAGGCGACGATTAACATTGCCATATACTTTTCCACAAAGACACCATAGACCCAACCTCGAGCATGGATCCCTAAATCTTATTAGCCATAGAGAGCACCAATTTGTACGCACTTTTAATCACATTATTTTCGAGGGGCCAGAACACCGAATCATCCTTTCATAAACCATCCATGAGAATATCCAAAATTAACTCTACATCCTCAGCCAAGAAATCCCCTAACCCTGACCTCATCCCACTTCCCCATCGACGATGCCAAAGAAGCCACAGATGCCTCCTTAAAGACTCATACCTATAACGGCTTACCCCTCCCCGGCCCCAGGACCCAAGGGTAATCTCAAATACTGCTAAATTATCATTACCCACATGCCATTGAAACCCTTGTCGAAAAAGTTCACAACCCTAGAGAAAACTCTGCCAAGTGTACGATGGATTCATACCTAGAGGTTCTCGAAGAAAAGACCTTGCTCGAAAATACCTCCCACTCAAAGCACAACCAAGAAGGCTATTTAGATTTCAAAGGAGACGCCAACACTATTTAGCCAACAACGCCTTATTACAAATCTCCAAATCACGAAAATCCATCCTCTAAGCTCTTGCCCCCACACACATTTTCTTCCGACTCCTCAAATGAATCTTCTTCTATATCATTAACGGAACCCCATTAAAACTTTGCATACATCGCATTTAATTGTTGGAAGGATCTGAAAACAACTCATCATATATGCTACAATCGCTTGCGCTACTGGCTTAATCAACACCTTTTTCCCACCTTGGAAAAATAGTTATTATTGGGTTGATGCCCTAAATCCTGTGAATCTTATAGTTGTAATTGTATTGTACAAATAATTTATTTATCTAATAAAATAAAAAGGTATTTTACTTATCATTTAGTTGCATTTAACCACAATAACCAATAAACTGAGATCCAAAGTTATTTTCTGAAACTTAAACATGTATGTAAAGACATACAGTCGGATTTTGTTTAAGTGATAACCTAAACGGTCTGTAGTAGATGAGTAAGACTGGGTATCTTATCCTAATGACACTATGAATACGACTTGCTTTGTAGTTGTTACAATTGTTGTAAAGTGCTACAAATGATCTGATCTTGATCATTCAATTGTAGATATGTGAGTAGGGGTATTCTATGCAAAGAGTTTGTATAAGATCGGACCACGAAATGTATAGTTCCTCTATATGATACTGTTGATAGATAAGGCTTGCATTTCATTAGGATGACCATAAGTGACTTGACCTGAATCCTGAGTAAGTTGTGAACTCGTGCCTATGAAGGTGGTCCTTTGATTTGTATAGGTGAGAGTGGCTAGTCTTTCCGACTCCATAAGCCTACCATTTTGGGGATTCGTTTGATTAGAAAGCTAGGAATACAACTACATAAGAAGGAATTCACCCATTCTCTATAGTTAGAGACTGTAGATAAATTTCTCCCTTAAGAGCTGATTCCAGGCTTGAACAATGTGGGCCACACCCTCTCTTGATCCGAGATGGGTTAGTCATACTTAAATAGTTAGATGTAACTACAGGAGAAAAATGGTAATTTTGGTCCAACTGTACTTACAATCAATTTGTGAAAGGTCAACACACTATTGATTAGTTATATCCAATAGACATAAAATTATATATGTAGTGTAAAGTGTGTAGTTGTTAGTCTTTAGTGGAGTGACCGATAGTTAATGGAAGTTGATTAATTTAATCAAAGAGTTTGATTAATTAATTGAGTACCTTCAAACTATAGGTCCATAAGGTCCCCTCACTAGCTCAATTGGGATAAAAATGAGAATCAAATAAATTCGGATTAATTTGAATTGTTCAAATTAGTAAAGGGAATTATTTATATAAAATTATATGAGATATAAATTGAGAGAAAATATCAAACTTAATATGAATTTGATTCATATTAAATAATTGAAAGAATTTGTTTTTATAATATTAAATTAAAGTGTATATATAAATTAAATAAAAATTAGTTTTATTTAATTATGTATGTTTACATAAAATAGGTCTAATTAAAGTACATGTTAATTAAATGAAAATTAGTTTTATTTAATTATATGTATTTTTTAATTACATAGACCTTTTATTTGAAGAATATAAACCTTTCGTTTTCTTCAATAAGTTTTCTCATTATTATTTGGAAGATGAAAAGAAAAGTTTATTTCATCTTTCACTTGCACTATTATAAATACTCCAAAATATGTTGTAGTTGTAAAGTGTTGAAAATATTTAAGTTGTTGAAGGTTTTAGAAAAGTGTTTTTTCTTTCAAAACAAAATCATTCTCTCTCCAAATTATTCAAAGAATCCCACAAACTCTCTATGGTTCTCTACCTTGAGAATACCGAGGTCTCCACGTGGTGGTGTCTGTTGATTTTGAACATTTGTTGTTGTGTTTTTTATTGTTCATGTTCGAATTTTTGGAGAGAAAATTGTGAAGAGACTAGTCTTCAAGGATATATTTTCTGAATATTTTATTCTTCTTGATTTCTATATATATATATGCTTAATTGATCATGTGTATTATGTTTGCATCCCATATAGTCTTTGCACGTTACGTAAAATTAAAATTAGGACGCAATATTTTCCGCAATTGGTACTCGCATATCCTTTCAATTGGTGTCAGAGCGTGTGTTTATGTCCTAATTTTGATTTTCAAAAATAAATAGAATAATGGTGAGATTATTAATTCAGAATAATGGTATGTTAAATGAGTTTTGCTCATTTGGATATTTTCAGGATTGGTTTTAGATTTTTACTAGTCGTTAAAGATTTGATATGTAAATGGCCCATTGTTTTGGACAATTTTCTATAAGTTATCGAGTCTGTATTTGATATCTGTGTCGATGATAATCAAGTTTCGGCTTCGATTACGTGGCAAATAGAGTAAGGATGAAGTATTAATGATGAACGGGCAAAGGAGCTACACGGAGCGTCACGACATTGCGAACAGGTTGCAACACTACATGGTTTGATGGTTCGACTTCTGATGGTTTCGATTCTAGCTATTTTTCTTCATTATTAATTGTAATAATTTAGTTTTAATTATTTTGGTTTAATTAAATTAATATTTTTTTATATTAATTTAATTAAAAGTTTAGGAAACCAATCTTTGTCCAAATTGAAGTTTTTCTTTTATGTATTTGATGTATGATATTTTTTTGTTGTATGTCATAATGTATGTCATATAGCATAATCCCACCATAGGATATACATATAATATGCATATTTTTTTAATGTAAATGATATATTTTAAAATTGCATGATAAATTAAGCATGTTCATGCATAATTTATATTATAATTGTTATAATATATAGATTAGATGTATGGACAAATATGTATATTTTTTCATTACTTTAAATATATAAATGTTATGTATGTAATGGAAAAGGAATTGCATGCTTTCATAATAAGACCTATGTTTAATTCGATTAGAAAAAGACTTAATTTTTTATGTTGGCTTAATAGGATTAAATCGAGTTCTTGAATTAAAGATTAAATGTGTAACAAATGTATCTATTTGTGACCTTTGTCTAAGGATAGCTTTGTCTAGGCTAGGGTATTTAAGCTGATGGAAACGAAGCACCCCTACCTGAGAACTAACCTGGAAGATGAATAGATAGATTTGTTACATGCATGCAATGAGTGATTCATGTTTATTAAAGGGTTTAATAAACATAAATCAATGTTGTTAAACTATCAAATGTAAATGTCACTTTAGGCAAATTTTAACAAATACTTAGGAAAATTATTAGCCAAATTTTCTAAATTAATCAACCTTAGGTTACACTTAGCGGGAGGAAAATAAGTATCTAATATTTCATTTTTTCCTTTTACATTTCTCCTTGAACGTTCATATTGTGAGATCTATACTCAGCCTCGAGGCATCTTTGCTTGTATCCCCCTATAGGTGGTGTCTGCATAGGACAACATCAAGGTGAATGGAGAGAGTATTTATAGTAAGTGGGAGTGGGACGTGTATCAACACATCCCACAGTCTCTTTCATTAGTATGTAGTAAACTTTCATGCTCGACCTCAAGGTACCTTTGCTTGTGTCCTCCTACGGATGACCTTTTCTTGAATTTTTTATTCAAATCTCTATAAATGGATAGGATTACTTTAGTTTTTGCCCCAATCGGTTTTTTGCTACGGTTGGCTCATTGGGAAGGAACTCTAGAATCTAAAATGAGAGGTTACACTTACAAGAAAATGTTACGCAAGTTAATATTTTCTAGACCAAAAAATGGTGACTAATAATTATAGGGACAAGAGTTGTTCTGGTGTAATTATTGGTTGAGATTGTCTCAATTCAGTGAAGGGGTATCTGATCACCCTATGGTGCCTTCTACCCTGCCCCACTTAAGCATCATTGTAAAATAGATGTCACATATGGTACATTAGATTTTTGCTAAACTGATTGGTTGATTAATTGGGTAAAAAATTTAATAACTAATATTAATAAATTGTATGGTTTCAACAATTTCATAATGACGAGTGCAACTTTAAACATGCTTTCCACTGATAAGTTAAATGATGATAACTATATAAGCTGGAAAGATACTATTAATATGGTTCTCATTATCGATGACCTACAGTTCGTCCTAGTTGAGAATCGTCCTCAAGCCTCAGCCACTAATGCATCCCAAAATGTTCGTGTTACACCATTCCCTAGATTACCCTCCAAATCCGAGAAGAGATGTGAAGACAACAATCGCCAACCCTCTTATAACAACTACTGCCCAACATACTCCTATAAACCTGTGTCCTTCACATCTGTTACACCTGTTTAGCAGTTCATGACTCACTTTAATACACAATCTTAACAACAACTTAAAGCATACATATTACTATTGACCAAAATATCAACTTCAACGTGCATAACAGTTCCAGAAAACTAGTCTATTACAACCACTATTCAACACAAGCTTACCTTATTTTCCATGACTTGAGCATAAAGACTAGACTAATAAAACATGATGAGCCACCTAAGCTTCAATGTTTCGAGGGTCTAGGAAGTGACTAGCTGGCAGATCTTCTAGGCTTCAAGATGTCGACCGCTACATGGGGAGGAAAACATTAAAAAGAGTGAGCTAGATAGCCCGGTGAGTGACTTCTTTTAAGAAAACATACTTCCGTAACTCATAGTATAAACAATTTAATAATAAAACATTCTCATTAACATACTAGGGTTCAAAAATAACACTTAAGAAATAAAGAAAACATAACATGAAAACCCTGGTTTAAAACTCATCAACATATCCATTAGAATTCTTCTATTCCCTTGCTTGAACATGTGAGAGAGCCCTTTTGCTCAATCCCTACCAACCTTAGTTGAGAGAGAGCCATTTTTCTTGATCTCATCAACGTCGATAACATAAATCTTATGTTCACATAAAATTGAATAGGATCTTACTTACCTTACCATACGTTTGGTAGCAAGGATCAATATATAACTCGTACCTTACCATAGCTTCGATATCAAAGCTTAGAAGTAGGTTTTCATATCACCACACATATTAACATCATTAAATAGCATACATTCAAATTACAGGACAATGGATAATGCATTTAAATGCTAAGTCATGGCTTGAAAACTCAAGTAAAATGCATGGAGATTTCATATAAAAACTATTTTTAGAAACATCAATCATGCGTTAATTTCAATTTCCATTACTAAAAGTATGCGTTGAACATTGAGGTAAGAGCAAATATGCGTTGAACATTCACAAGTAAAACACTTAGAAAATATTTTGAAAACTAGTCACTCACTATCTTAAGCTACCAATCCAAGGGTCTATAAGCCTTTCCTATTTGCATCTGCCCTGAAATAAGGAAAGGTATCCCATAGTAAGTATAATCGACTCCTTTTTTAGCTTAATGCATAAACTTAACTTCATCACATACTAGTAATTCACCGCATCCTAACCATCTAATCGCATAAGCTACACTTAGCCATTTTACCTTATAACTTGGCTGAAAAATGGCAATCCTTTCTCATGGTGCTCAGGTAGGCATTGAAACACCTTCCTTAGACTATGCGATGAGTGTCCACTATGCGACATATCCAATGCCCCTCGACTGTGAATACTGTGTCAATACTCATATGCATCAACGTGTATCATCGGTTGGTCAACTACTTGCTTATTCTTCAGACGCAACTACCTGCTTATTCATCCATAATATCATTTCATATTTCAATATTTCAGATTCCATAACTCTAGTTCCAGCCTTTAACTAACTAGATTTCCTTTAGTGAATTTTCCCATAAACATTTTAACTCTCTTACCTTAGAACTTGAGCATTAAGTTCCTTTGAATAGGCGGAAAATCATCTTAATCTCTCAAACTTGTCGAGAACTTCTTCAACTTTATCCAAGCTTTCAGATCGCAATAACACTTCCTCTCTTCGCAAGGCCTATTTTTCCTTGGGCTTGCATGTAGGCTTATCTTAATTAAATACCACCTGGTATGTTAGTCCTCAATCCAATATTTCTAAGGCTACCACATAGCCCATTTAGTAATTAATTATGTTGAACTCTCTAGCTTAACTTCGTCGCATGGGCTTGCGGCCACTTCAGCCTTTTCCTGGTCATCACATACTCCTATTCAACATCGCACCCTCTGAGACCTTCAACGCATTGGTCCATAACCACCTCGTTTGCCAACTTAGCCCTCACCATTTTCATACAAGGTTGGGCACATACTTCCTCTATACCAACCTCGACCCTTCCTCCTCATTCAAAAGCCATCTTACTTCTTCCATGGCTTTCCACACACTACATAGCTATACTTAGCCATAATATCCCCTTTTGGACTTCTGGTTGCATAGCATGTCATAGCTCCAACGCATAAAATCCTATATGTTCCTCACGTGTAACTTTTCTCTACTTCACCCGAGAGCTTGACATTCCTCACTTAGTATATTTTCCCTTATTTAATCATACATACTCATACATTGAGTTTCCCACACACTTCAAGTAATACAAACATCATACGTACATACTTACAAGAGCTTAATTACATAATTAAGAGGACTTAAACATAATTAATAGTAAACCAAGTTTAGGGGTTTACAGTTCGGGAGGCATATGAGCGATGGGTAAAGGCGAATGAAAAGGCCTGAGCGTATATCTTGGCTAGCTTTTCTGAAGCATGAGTCCATGCTTACTGCCTGTGATATCATGGAGTCTTTGAAGGGAATGTTTGGACAACTGACCTCACAACTCAAGCATGGCGCTCTCAAGTATATTTTTGATGCCCGGATGAATGTTGATGAGGCCAGTCAGGTTAGCTTCATCTTGGAAACTTTACATGAAAGTTTCCTACAGTTCCATAGTAACGTTGTTATGAACAAGCTTGACTATAACCTGACCACCCTACTCAATGAGCTATAGACATATCAGTCCTTGATGAAGTCAAAGAACAGAAGGGTGAGATAAATGTTGCCTCATCCTCCAAAAAGTTCCATAGAGGTTCGACCTCTGAAATTTTTTTTTCATATTCTTTTTCTGACACCTAAAAGTGGAAGAAAAAGAAGGGAGGCCAGAGGAAAGCTAATCTCGCTGCTATGCAAAAGAGGAAGAAGACCAAAGCTGCAAGGGGAATCTGTTTCCATTGCAATGAGAAGGGACACTAGAAGAGGAATTGTCCCAAATATTCAGCAGAAAAGAACAAAGCCAAACAAGGTAATGTGATTTACTAGTGTTGGAAAATTGTTTTGCGGAGAATGATAATTTTGCTTGGATGATTGATTCAGGTGCCACTAACCATGTTTATTCTTCATTTCAGGGAATTAGTTTCTGGCAGCAGTTGAAGACTGGTGAGATGGTGATGCAGGTTGGAACTGGGCACGTCGTCTCAGCTATGGCAGTGGGAGGACTCCGACTTGTTTACATAAATCTTACCTTTTATTAGAAAATGTTTATGTAGTTCCTGACTTAAAAATGAACTTAATTTATGTAAAATACTTATTAGAACAGTCATGCATTCTAAATTTTAATGTGAATAAAGCATTTATTTACAAAAATGGTTTTCATATTTGTTTGGCAAAGTTAAAGAATAATCTTTATGTGCTAAGATCATTAGTAGCAACCTTCCTCCTTAATGCTAAATTATTTAGAATTGTGATAACTCAAAACAAAAGAAAAAAGTTTCTCTTAAAGAAAATGCGCGTCTTTGGCTACGATTAGGTCACATTAACTCAATAGTGAAAGAGTTGAATAAAATGCAGCGAAAGTATCAAGGATCTATAAGCATTCAAATTCACTAATTTTGGTAGAAACTAAAGCATGCTTTTCTAAAAAGTGGGTTTTAAGATCATACCTTTGAAGAACTCTCCAAGAAAACGGGTGTACAACAACAGTTTTCTCTTGACCGTGAACCACCTCAAAGCCTTCCCTACTATGCTTTTGGTGCTTTAGGCAGAGGTTTGGGACTCAAGAACAACTTGAAGAAGTGAAAAACCAAGAAGAACTCACAGCAGCCGATTAATGAAGACAGTCTCTTCTCACAGAAATTTTCTCTCAAAATTCTGCATTAATCCTCCTCAAATGACTCCAATCTTCTTTATGTATAATAGATGAACATGCAAAGAAATGGAGTGCATGGCTTGCAACTCATGCTTGGAGAATCAATGTAGAGAGGATAATGGCCTTTTTGTGAGCATGAAGATGAAGGTAATGGAGAAAATTGAATCTCCATTTTGTGCAACCATACAAAACCGATTTTCCATTTTCTTTTAAAACAAAAAACGATTTTAAAACCATTTTAATACAAAAATGATTTTCTTAAATTAATTTCATAAATTAATTTAAAATATTATTTAATTTAATATCAAATATTAAATTAATTTTTGCACAATAATCATCTTCATATATTTAAATCATATTTAAATATATATTCTTTTGTTCCGTTTAATTTGAACGTTTCAAATTAATTTCTCAAGCTACCCTAAAGCTTATCCATTTATGAGCTAGTAGGGGGACCTCGTGGACCTACAGATCATTGGCTCCAAAGATTCGAGATTAATATGCTAAACTCATTAGTTCGATCTAACCCCCATTCGTTAACTAATGAGACACTCTACTATAGTCCATAGTTGTATTCCCTTCATTGTAGATATATTATGTCCACTTAATAATCATAATCAGTAAGTCGATCCTTCACAGGTTGTTCGTAATCACAGCTAGGTCAAAAATACCGTTTTACCCCTGTGATTACATCTTGTTCCTTAAGTTCCTACTGATCCTCTAATGAACAATTATGATTCATAATCTCTATGAATCAAATCCTTTCTCTATCATGAGAAGGCGGGGCCCTATTTGTTCAAGACTTGGAGTCAGTACTTAAGAGAACAATCTATCTACTAACCCTAAATAGGGCAGGAATGAATTCCATCTTGCAAGGCTATGTCCCCAGCTATTCATTCGGTCTTATCCCCAAAATGGTACGATTATTGAGCAGTGCTGTTGGATTACTCTCACCGTTTATAGATCAAAGGATAATCTCGAACAAACAGGAGTTCATAGTTAGCTCAAGATTAAGATTGAGTTAACCTAGGTTATATAATAGATGAAATAGTTAGTTTTAACAGTAAATGGTCGTTATAAAGAAAAGTGACTATTTTCATGGTTCAGTCTATATGCAAACTCATTGCATAGGATGCCTCCACTCTCATGTCTCAACATGAACGATTTGTGGATCACATCATTTGTAGCACCTTACTACTTCTTGTAACAACTACAGAGTGGGCCGCATCCAACAGTGTTACCAAGATGAGATACCAAATTTCATCCATATACTTATTAGACCATTTAGGCTATATACTGTCAACCTGTTTATGTCACTACATAAAGTTACAACATTCAGTCTATAGCCAAGGATGCGTTTATTGGATTTTCATAATAAGATGCAAAATCAACAAGTCATTATTATTGATAAAATAGAATATTTAAAACGAACTGCAATTTCTAGGACATTCCCAACAATCTCTCATTTGTACTAAAACTCCGGTGAGAACAAATATATACAATATAATATTGAGATACATAATGGGAAAAATACAATAAACTAGGGTATCTACACTACCATAGACATTTTCCCACTTGCCCTAGATTACTCGGGGTTCTAGTCTAACTAGGTGGCCCTCGAAAACTTTAGTTGAGAGGGACTTGGTGAATGGATCAGCAAGGTTGTCTTCAGAGGCTATCTTTGTAACAAGCACATCTCCTTTGTGTACGATCTCCCGGATGAGATGGTACTTTCTTTCAATGTGTTTTCCACGCTTGTGACTCCTGGGTTCCTTTGAGTTAGCAACTGCACCACTGTTGTCACAATACAGTGTGATAGGCAGGTGCATATTTGGAATGACTTCCAAATCAGGTAAGAATTTTCATAGCCATACTGCTTCCTTAGCAGCTTCGCATGCAATCACGTATTCCGCTTCCATGGTAGAGTCAGCGATACAACTTTGCTTGATGCTTCTCCAAACTATACCTCCTCCGTTAAGAGTGAAAACTGATCCTGAGGTAGATTTCCTGGAATCTATATCAGTCTGAAAATCAGAATCAGTGTATCTTATAAGGATCAAATCCTTAGGTCCATACACAAGCATATAGTCCCTTGTTCTTCTAAGATACTTGAGGATATTTTTTACAGCGGTTCAATGACAGTGTCTAGGATTAGATTGGAACCTGCTAACGATTCCAACTGTAAAATATATGTCGGGATGTGTACACAACATAGCGTAGATCAAACTCCCAGTTGCAGAAGTATATGGAATTCTGTTCATCTCATCAACCTCTTGAGGTGTCTTAGCATATTTTTCCTTCAAAAAATGAATTCCATGCCTGAAAGGTAATAAACCTTTCTTGGAATTTTGCATATTATACCTTGACAACATCTTGTCAATATAAGATGCATGAGACAATGCTAATGTTCTATTCTTTCGGTCTTGAAAGATTTGTATTCCTAGAACATACTGAGCATCACCCAAATCTTTCATTTGGAACTATGATGCTAACCATCTCTTTATGTTAGCAAGAAAACTTGTCTCATTCCTAATGAGCAAGATATTATCAACGTATAGAACTAAGAATACTACATTTTTGTTGATTATCTTCTTGTATATACAAGGTTCGTCAACGTTCTGTTCAAAGCCATAAGATTTGATCGTAGTGTCAAATCTTATATTCCAGGATCTGGACGCTTGTTTCAATCCATAAATGGATCGATTAAGCTTACAGACTTTCTGTTCCTATTCTGTTTCGACGAACCTCTCTGGTTGAGACATAAAAATATTTTCATGAAGATAGTCATTCAGAAAAACTCTTGATATCTATTTGCCATATTTCATAGTCATAATATGTGGCAATGGCAAGAAGTATTTTTATTGATTTAATCATGGCAACAGGAGAAAAAGTTTCTTCATAATCAACTTCTTCTCTTTGGGTAAAATCCTTTGCCATGGCTTTATAAGTTTGTACCTTGCCAGTTTGGTCTCGTTTTCTCTTATAGATCCACTTACAACCTATAGATGTAACACCTTGTGGTTGATCTACAAGTTCTCAGACTGAGTTGAAGTACATAGACTCCATTTCATCATCCATGTCTTTTATCCATTGTTCCTTGTCAACATCTTCCATTGCCTTTTTAAAGGTTAATGGATCCTCTAAACCATCATTTTGTATGATGTTTTGAGTTTCTGTTAAACCTATGTAGTGTTCTGGATGTTGAATAACCCTCCCACTACGACGAGGCATTCCCAACTCTTGGGATGGACGTGACGGGACAACAACCGTTGTTGATGGACCAACTTGATCAACAACTTTTGTTGATTTTTTCTATAGTATCTTTAGACAATTCTTGCAATATTAGTTTACTGCAAGGTAGATGATTTTTAATATGATCTTCTTCCAAGAAAGTTGCATTTGTCGATACAATCACTTTATCTTCTTGGGGATCATAAAATTATCCTCCTTTTGTTTCCATGGGATATCTTATAAATAGGCATAATTTTGAACGTGTTTCCAATTTTTTAGGATTCTGTACCAACACGTGTGCTGGACAACCCCAGATGCGAAAATGACATAAACTTGCTTTGCGTCCTTTCCACAATTGATATGGTGTTTTTGAAATACTTTTGGATGGAACAACGTTCAAAATATAAATTGCAGTTTGTACTACATATCCCCAAAAGAATTGAGGTAATTGAGCATAACTCATCATAGACCGAATCATGTCCAATAAGGTTCGATTTCTCCTTTCTACACCACCATTTTGTTGTGGTGTTCCAGGTGCTATGAGTTGGGATTGAATTCCATGATCTACTAGATAGTTTTAGAATTGCAAATCCATATACTCACCACCTCGATCAGATCGAAGTGTTTTAATTCTTTTACTTAACTGATTTTCAGTCTCAGGCTTAAATTCTTTGAACTTTTCAAGAGTTTCAGACTTGTGACTGATTAAGTAAATATAGCCATATCGAGAGTAATCGTCAATAAAAATGACGAAATACTGATATCCTCCTCGAGTTTTAACATTCATCGAACCACAAAGGTCTAAATGTATAAGTTTAAGAGGTTCTTTGACACGAAGACCTTTGTCAGAAAAAGATCTTTTCGTCATTTTCCCCTCAAGACATGATTCACATGAAGGTAGGGAACTGTCTTCTAACTGATTTAGATGACCGTTTTTTCCCAATCTCTCAATCCTGTTGAGATTAATGTGACCAAGCCTAAGGTGCCAAAGATAGGCGTTAGGAGAAATTTTCCACTTTTTATTATGAATTTCAGTCGTTTTAAACATCTCTATATTTAAAATAGCTTTTGCTTTCGTTGGTTGTAATATGTATAAGTTATTTGCATGTCTAGCAGAACAAATATGAACACCTCTTGAATAAACAAACACTTCATTATATTCAAAAGATACACTGTACATATTCCCTAAAAGACAAGAAATGGAGATCAGATTTCTTTTCATCTTAGGTACAAAGAACACATTCTTGAGTAAGATAAAAGAATCTCCAAAACACAACTTCACATCTCCCACTGCTTCAGCTGAAATGAATTCACCTGTGCCCACCTTGAAAGTCATCTCATATTCAAAAAGTCTTCTCCAAGAACTAGTTTCCTGTAGAAAAGTACAAACATGATTAGCGGCGCCTGAATCTAATATCCAAGTAAGGTGAGAATTTTCCACTATACATGTTTCAACAACTAGTAAATCATATTTACCTTGTTTATTCTTTTCTGCTTTCTTTTCAGCCAGGTATTTTGGGCAATTACGCTTCCAATGCCCAACCTCTCCATAATGGAAACATTTTCCCTTAGGAGTTTTGTTTTTGTTTTTTTTTTTTTTTTGCAGCGGTTTTCTTTTTCCCTTTTCCTTTCTTTTTCATTTGTTGGTTTTGTCCTTAGAAGAAGAAGAAGGACCAACTTTCTTATCATCAATGGGTTTCGTACCAGACGTAGACCCTTTGTAAAACTTTTTCGGTTTAGAAATAACATTTATTTCTTTTTCCTTGAGTTTCATCATTGATTGATAAGTTTGCAATTCATTCAACAATGTCGTTAAGTTATAAGTGATTTTGTTCATGATAGCATTTGTCCTTAATGGTAGATAGCTCTCAGGAAGAGATTCCAGTATCATGCTCACTTGACTTGTTTCGTCTATCATAGCCCCATGAGTCTCCAGTAAAATGGACCATCAAGTCAAGAACGCGTTCTCTTACGTTGGTCCCATCCTTCATATGTGTCACATACACATATTTGATAGCTTCATGTCTAACAAACAATGATGGTTGCTTGAACATCTCCTGTAATGATGCCATGATCCCACGAGCTATGGGCATGACCTCATGTTTCTTGTTGAGTACATCAGATATACTCACCAAAATATAGGCCCAAGCTTGTTCATTTGCCCTTACCCATCTATCATAAACATCCCAAACATTTTGGGTCGTTGTTGAACTGGGAATTGGAGGACGCTCCTCCATTAACACAAACCTTAAATTATCTACTACTAATATTGTATTGATATTTGATTTCCAATTCGAGTAACCCTCTTCGTTAAATTTGTCAGAAGCAAGCAGTTTGTATAATTGAGTTCGACATTGCTGAAACATTTTAAACAAACTCTATTAAATATGCATCTAAATCCATTTTAGCAAAACTAATAAAGTGCCTAATAAATATTTATTTATTTGCAACGATACTTAAATGATTTAGAACAAGTGTTACCATGGGGTAGTCAAGAATTTCTTCACAGAAGCAAGACAATTCTTGACCAAATACTATTATCTAGAATAACTCATATCCCTATAGTTCTTTTGGTTATCGTTTTCGATCAAGATCTTTACTAACACTTAGTAATTCTTGTACATGTGACCCGCCATTTTCAGATCTTATAGGACAGTATGAACATGCCTCCGAGATAGAAGACAATATCCAAGATGGAACTATAAGACCCTATTCATTTTACTGAAGCCTGGGTTGTTCCGAATCCTATGTTACAACCCTCCGTAGGGATCGCCGCGTTTAATGACTAGCTAGTGTCGCATAAAAATGACAGCAAGCACAACATAGGAATCTCACGGTTCAAACTAATGGAGGAGTCCGTAGGATAATGTTGACACATTTCCTTCACCCACTTACTATGAACCACTTCCCTCATTCACCTTGTTATTGACCCATGCAAACACTTTCTGTATGGAGCAGTCGAGGTAAAATCGATAAGAAGCCGAGCATGGATCTCACGGTGTGAACTCTTGAGGACGTGAGAGCTAATAACTATATATCAATATATTGTTAATCTCCCACTGAAGTGTTCTAAATGCTTGGATAATTTACTTAGGCATGATGGCTAATTTCATGCAACCTAAGTCTAAGCGGTTTATCCAAATATAACTCTTATAATTGGATTTAACCTACAATGTCTAGGTGATAAACCATTTTATTACCTCAAATCGCTCACGCAAGCTCATAAAACCAGTTAACAACTCTCAATAGTTCGGTCATAATCCCCAGGTAGGAGGTGTTCCGTAAACCGTCAACTTAAGTACCCCCAGTCTTAGACAGGTTTGAGTTTGTAACCGTATTTTATAAGGTAACAATATATTTTAACGATTAAAATTAGTTGTTAACCTAAGTAAGCATGCAGCTGTTCTTTATTTTGGAATTTAAACATCTAACCAATTTTATAACAACTTACAAAATTTAGACATGCTTAACATCCACAACATTCAACAAAGGTATCTAATATAAATACTATATTAAACATAACCCTAACATGCATACTATATATTATAACAATTATAATATACTATCAATGCATGTAACATGCTTCCTACGGTGGGGTTTTAAATCTACATGGTATACTGTATGCATATACACGAATTATTTAATTATCACATACATCTCATGCATAAACAATTAAATACTAACTGTTATGGTTTTCGTTTTGGCATAAACAAGCAAACAGATAGCTAACTATTATAAACAGCTTCATAACCATCTTTGAACCGCTCGAACCACTCCAAACTGAACCCAAAACAACTTGAACCAGGCTGGATGAGTCTGAACTAGGCAAAAAAGTCTAAACCGGATCAACCAAAACCATTTGATGCTGAACCGGATTGAACCTTGAGTAAACTGGCCAAACCGACTGCTCTCGGTCCAACCTCAATGTGCTACTAAGGTCGATCATATATCGCCTAGAGGTAATCGTCTAGTGTCATCACCTTGGGTTGAGAGGAAGTACACGATCGCATAGTGTTTGCTAAAAGTTAAACGATCGTTTACCTCTATCGCATAGGATTAGACGATCGCTTAGTTCCATTGCAGTGCAATCGCTTAACTCCATCGCATAGTACTAAGCGATCGCATAACACCATCACCCAGTGCATTCAAGTCATCGTTTAGTATCCCCTGCAGCTAAACGATCGCTTAGCTCCATCGTATAGAACATCATCGCGTCGTATAGCATTTATCTACACGATCGCTTAGCTTCGGGACCAAACGATCGCTTAGTGCTATCGCATAGCACTTCATCGCATCGCTTAGCATGCATCATTGCTAAAAGATCGTATAGCGCCATCATTTAGCAAAATCAACGTATCGTTTAGTTCCCACGACAAAACCAAACAATTGCGTAATGCTATCGTATAGCAAATGAACGCATCGCTTAGCTCCCATAGGTACATGATCGTTTAACATTCAACATCAGAACGACTAGCACATATTACTAAACGATCATCTAGCTTTTCTTCTCATCGTGTAATGTCTGGAGCTAAACGATCGTTTAGCAACTGGACCTCAGCAACAAATTTGAGCAGAAGCTGAAAATACTGGAACAGTAGCTCAACCTCTTTCGCTTGTTTCTTTAATTACATCTTAATTTCAACTCTAATGAATCCAAATAAATTACAGAATCTTGCTAACACATAAATGCTCATCAAACAAGAGCCAATTACAAATTTAATTGAGAAATTAAAGAGAATTAAGATGCCAAAACTCAGAAAACCATAGCAGTGCATCAGTTTCATATATCTCATGAAAAAACACCCACCTTGCCAAACTTAGACCGAATTGAAAGCTTAAAAGATGCTCTGATATCAATTGAAAGAGTTAAATAACATGCAACAAAAGTATAAAGGATCCATAAGCATTCAAATTCACTAATTTTGGTAGAAACTAAAGCATGCTTTTCTAAAAAGTGGGTTTAAGATCATACCTTTGAAGAACTCTCCAAAAAAAGGGGTGTACAGCAGCAGTCTTCTCTTAATATCACCGTGAACCACCTCAAAGCCTTCCCTACTATGCTCTTGGAGCTTTAAGCAGAGTTATGGGACTCAAGAATAGCTTGAAGAAGTGAAGAACCAAGAAGAACTCACAGCAGCCGATCAAAGAAGATAGTCTCTTCTCACAGAAATTTTTCTCTCAAAATTCTGCATTAGTCCTCCTCAAATGACTCCAATCTTCTTTATATATAGTAGATGAACATGTAAAGAAATGGAGTGCATGGTTTACAGCTCATGCTTAGAGAATCAATGCAGAGAGGATAATGACCTTTGTGTGAGCATGAAGATGAAGGTAATGGAGAAAATTGAATCTCCATTTTGTGCAACCATGCAAAACTGATTTTCCATTTTCTTTTAAAACAAAAAATGATTTTAAAACCATTTTAATACAAAAATGATTTTCTTAAATTAATTCAAAATATTAAGTAATTTAATATATTAATTAATTTAATATCAAATATTAAATTAATTTTTGCACAATAATCATCTTCATATATTTAAATCATATTTAAATATATATTCTCTTGTTCTGTTTAATTTGAACGTGTCAAATTATTTCTCAAGCTACCCTAAAGCTTATCCATTTACGAGCTAGTAAGGGGACCTCGCGGACTTACAGATCATGGGCTCCAACGATTCGAGATTAATCGGCTAAACTCATTAGTCCGGTCTAACCCCCCATTCATTACCTAATGGGACACTCCACTATAACCCATAATTGTACTCCCCTCACTATAGATATATTATGTCTACTTAATAATCATAATCGATCCTTCATAGGTTATTCGTAATCACAGCTAAGTCAAAAATACCATTTTCCCCCTATGACTACATCTTGTTCTTTAAGTTCCTACTGATCCTCTAATGAACAATTCTGATTCATAATCTCTATGAATCAAATCTCTATCATGAGAAGGCGGGGTCCTGTTTGTTCAAGACCTGGAGTCAGTACTTAAGAGAACAACCTATCTACTAACCCTAAATAGGGCAGGAGTGAATTCCATCTTACAAGGCTATGTCCTCAGCTATTCATCCAGTCTTATCCTCAAAATGGTAAGCTTATTGAGTAGTGTTGTTGGACTACTCTCACCGTTTGCAGATCAAAGGATAATCTCGAACAAACTGGAGTTTATAGCTAGCTCAGGATTAAGATCAAGTTAACCTGAGTTATATAATAAATGAAATAGTCAGTTTTAACAGTAAACGATCGTTATAAAGAAAAGTGACTATTTTCGTGGTCCAGTATATATGCAAACTCATTGCATAGGATGCCCCCACTCTCATGTCTTAACATGAACGATTTGTGGATCACATCGTTTGTAGCACTTTACAACTTCTTATAACAACTACAGAGTGGGCCGCATCCAATAGTGTTACCAGGATGAGATACCCAATTTCATCCATATACTTATTAAACCATTTAGGCTGTATACTGTTAACTTGATCCTATTTATGTCACTACATAAAGTTACAACATTCAGACTATAGCCAAGGATGCGTTTATTGGATTTTCATAATAAGATGCAAAATAAACAAGTCATTATTATTGATAAAATAGAATGTTTAACATGAACTGCGAGTTCTAGGACATTCCCAACAAATAAGATGAAAGATTGGTTAAGAACGAACTTCTAAGTGAGTTAGAAAACGATTCATTACTAGTATTAGAGTCATGCTTTGAAGGCAAAATGACTAAGAGATCTTTTATTGGAAAAGGTCATAGAGCCAAATAACTCTTAGAGCTTGTACATTCGAATCTCTTTGGTCCTATGAATATTAAAGCAAAAGGAGGGTTTGAATATTTCACCACCTTTACATATGATTATTCAAGGTATGAGTATATGTACTTATTGCAACATAAGTCTGAAGCTTTTGAAAAGTTTAAAGAGTACAAGGTTGAAGTTGTAAATGCACTAAGTAAAACAATAAATACACTTTGATCTGATCGAGGTAGAGAGTACATAGATTTAAAATTCCAAGATTATTTGATGGAACATGAAATTGTATCTCAACTCTCAGCACCTGGTATACATCAACAAAACGATGTAGCAAAAAAAAGAAATCGAACCTTGTTGGACATGGTTCGATCTATGATGAGTTATGCTTCCTTACCTGACTCGTTCTAAGGATATGCAATACAGACTGCAGCTTATATTTTGAATTGTATTCCATCCAAGAGTGTTTCTGAAATACCTTTGGAATTATGGAATGGCTGTAAAGCTAGTTTAGGCCATTTCAGAATTCGGGTTGCCTAGCACATGTGCTTGAGGCTAATCCTAAGAAATTGGAACCTTGTTCAAAATTATGCCTATTTATAGGCTCCTCCAAAGGCATGAGAGGTGGTTACTTCTATGATCCAAAAAATAATAAAGTCTTTGTGTCGACAAATGCTACATTTTTAGAAGAGGACTATGATAACTTGTAGAAATACAAGTTATTTATACTGCCTTATCTAGATATTGCGGCCGAAAGAGAATAAATATGCGCCAATTGTATGAAAATTAGCTTAGAAATACAATAATTCTGAATTATCACAATTACACCCACTAACATCATTAAGATGGAAGAAAAGGAGATTTCTACTCTATTTTGATGGAACTCGAGATATACGCAGTGGAATTAAGATCTAATTATACTCTAATTGCTCTTAAATTAAAGGAAATATGCGTGCATCATGAAGGAAAAAACAGTGGATTAAAATGTGTAGGATACTACCTTTGACGCCCCCGAAAATCGCTTCTCCTCGTTGAATCTCGACCCGAACTCTTTCGAACCACCACTAAAGTTGACCTACTATCCTCTGGATTCAGAAACGAGTTGTGGGACCCGGTGGATGAAGAGAACCGAGAGAGAGAAAAGAGATGGAAAATAAGATGAATTTGAGTTTGGGTTTTTATTTCACTCAAAGAACATAGGATTTTCCAACCCAAATTTAGAGCACCCTTTTTCTAAAATGGCAAAAGTCTTTTAATTAAATTGAAGAGCCCAATTTATAGAAAAAAGGCATGCAAAAATTGCAAGAAAAATCTTCACAAAAACCCAACACCTAGAATCCACTCACTTAGTGGGCTTAATGTCTCCACTATAAGCCAACATCTAGCCCACTATTTTGTTAGTGGAATTATCCAATAAAAGTTTGGTTTTTCTCACTAGCTATAGTCAAAGGGCAAAATAGTCATTTGGTCAAAGTCAAACTTTGACCAAAAAGTCAACATTTTGTTTTTTTATGATTTTTTCTGTGTTGACTAATTTTGACCACCCGAGCATGAATCCGCATTCATTTTCTCGAAATTCAAATCACATTTGAATATAAGGTCAATCAAAGTTTTGACTTTTCAAAGTCAAAAGTCAACTCTTTGACTTTTTACAACTTTGACCATTTCCATCATTTTCGAGCTTCCGAATATGAACGTATTCATATTCTTGATATTTAAATCACATTTAAATATTAAAGCTGTATCTCTAAGCTAAAAAAGACCCGACCACTATATCACATATACTTGTCGGTTTCTCTCTCTCTACCTAATTCGAACAATTCAAATTATTCTATCATACTGTTCTAAGTTTATTCCATATGAGCTAGTAGGGGAACCTAATGGACCTATAGATCATGGGCTCCAACGATCCAAGATTAGCTAGCTAAACTCTTTAGACGAGCTAATCAACATTCGTTAACTAACGGGTCATTCCACTAAAGTCCCGTAGTTGCACTCCCCTCACTATAGATATATTTGTGTCCATTTGATATAACCATGATGAGTAAGTTAATCCTTCACAGGTTGTTCGTAATCTCGGCTGGGTCATAAAAATCGTTTTACCCCCAAGACTACATCTTGTTCCTTAAGTTCCACTGATCCTCTAATGAACAATTGGTTTAAGGTCCAACCTATAAACCGAATCCCTCTCGGGCCAAGGAGAGGGTGGGGCCCCTTGTTCAAGACCTGGATTCAGTACTAAAGGGAACAACCTATCTACTGTCCCTATAACGGGTAGGAGTGAATTCCGTCTTGCACCCTATGTTCCCAACTATCCACCCGATCTTACCCCTGAAATGGGAGGCTTATTGGGCCAGCGATATTGAGCTGCTCTCACCTATGCAGATCTAAGGATAATTCTGAGTGAACAGGAGTTCATAGTTAGCTCAGGATTAAGATTAAGTTACCTAGGTCATCAATTAACGAAATAGTCAGTTTTATACATAAAACGGTATTTAGAACGTAAAAAGTGACTATTTCATGGTTCAGTCTTATGCAAACTTTTTACATAGGATGCCCCCACTCACATATCTCTATATGAACGATTCAGGATCACATCGTTTGTACTAACTACAAAGTGGGCCGCATCCATAGTGTCCCCAGAATAAGGCGCCCAACCTTATTCATATACTATAGACCATTTTGGCTATATATTTGAACTTGATCCACCTTTATGTCACTACATAAAGTTCAAACTACATTAAATAGCCTCAGAACCTTAGTATATTGGATTCAAGATTACAATTTCAATAACAAATTTATCGAAAAACAAAACAGAATATATTTATTAATTTACAAACTACGAGTTTTAGAACATAAAATCCAACAAACTCCCACTTGGACTAAAACTCCTAGTGGAGTATCACAATGTTGAATTTAAGTGAGAAATATATGAGTACAATAAACATATGAATACAATAAACTAGGGCATATACCCAAAACTTCTCCCACTTGTCCTAGTTTACAAACTTCGTAGACCTAGACTCTGTAGGTGACCTTCAAACACTTTAGCCGTGAGGGCCTTTGTAAAAGGATCAGCAATGTTTTGCTCAGAAGATATCTGGATCACTACAACGTCTCCACGATGTACAATCTCCCGGATCAGATGGTATTTGCGCTCAATATGCTTGCCGCGCTTGTGGCTTCTTGGTTCTCTTGAGTTTGCAAATGCACCACTATTATCACAATATAGGGTGATAGGCAGATGCATATTTGGAAATACTTCCAAATCTATCAAGAATTTCCTCAACCATACTGCTTCCTTTTCTGCTTCACAAGCAGCTACGTATTCAACTTCCATTGTGGAGTCCGCAATACAGTTTTGCTTTACACTTCTCCACACTACTGCTCCTCCATTAAGAGTGAACACTGATCCAAATGTAGACTTTCTAGCATCTTTATCAGTTTGAAAATCAGAGTCAGTGTATCCAGTAAGGATCAAATCCTTAGTACCATACACGAGCATGTAGTTCCTCGTTCTCCTAAGATACTTGAGGATATTTTTAACGGCAGTCCAATGATCATATCCAGGATTGGATTGATACCTACTGACTATCCCTACTGCGTAGCATATGTTAGGTCTAGTACATAACATTGCATACATCAGGTTCCCTACTGCGGAAGCATAGGGAATGTGTCTCATATCCTCAACCTCTTGAGGTGTCTTAGGACATTGATCCTTTGAAAAATGAATTCCATATCTATAAGGTAACAAACCTCTTTTAGAATTCTGCATCTTATACCTAGACAACATTTTGTCTATATAAGTTGCTTGAGACATGGCTAGTGTTCTATTCTTGCGGTTTCGAATAATCTGAATCCCGAGAACATACTGCGCATTTCCTAAATCTTTCATTTGGAACTACGTTGCTAGCCATTTCTTAATGTCAATTAGGTAACCTACTTCATTCCCAATGAGTAGAATATCGTCAACATATAAAACTAAGAACGCAATAGTAGAATTGACGATCTTTTTTTAAACACAAGGCTCGTCAACATTCTGTTCAAAGCCATAAGATTTGATCGCAGTATCAAATCTTATATTCCAAGATCTAGAAGGTCGTTTCAACCCATAAATGGATTTTTGAAGCTTACAAACCTTTTTTCTTGACCTTGTGCAATAAACCCCTCTGGTTGAGCCATATAGATACTCTCCTCATGATCGCCGTTTAGAAAGGCTGTCTTGACATCCATTTGCCAAATATCATAGTCATAAAAGGTGGCAATGGATAAGAGTATTCTAATCGACTTAAGCATGGCAACGGGAGAGAAAGTTTCTTCATAGTCCACTCCCTCTCTCTGGGTATAACCCTTTGCCATAAGTCGAGCCTTAAAAGTCTGTACTTTACTGGCTTGGTCTCGTTTTCTCTTGTAGATCCATTTGCAACCAATTGGTTTTACATCATTTGGTTGATCTACAAGTTTTCAGACAGAATTGAAGTACATAGACTCCATTTCGAGGTCCATGGCTTTGACCCACTGATCACAGTCTACATATTTTATCGCCTGTTTATAGGTCGATGGATCCTCTATGCCGTCATCAGGTATGATGACTTGTGTTTCTGTTAAACCCAAGTAACGGTCAGGCTGATGAACAACCCTTCCACTACGTCGAGGCATTCTTAACTCTTGAGAAGGATGTGACTGACCAGATGTACTAGTTTTATCTACTACTTTAGTAGATAAACTAGCTCTATCTATAACGTCTTTGGAAATTTCATTCAATACTAGTCTACTGTGAGGTTGATGACTTCTTATGTGATCTTCCTCTAAGAATGTGGCATTTGTCGATACAAATACCTTATTCTCTTGAGGATCATAAAATAAACCACCTTTTGTTTCTTTTGGATAACCTACAAATAGGCATAGTTTTGAACGACGTTCCAATTTTTTTAGGATTTTGCACCAACACGTGTGCCGGGCATCTCCAAATCCTAAAGTGACGTAAACTGCCTTTACGCCCTTTCCATAGCTCATAAGGTGTTTCTGAAACACTTTTAGAGGGAACGTTATTCAAAATATAGACAGCAGTCTCTAATGCATGTCCCCAAAAGGAATCAGGTAACTCAACAAAGCTCATCATTGGGCGAACCATGTCCAACAAGGTTCTGTTTCTTCTTTCAGGTACACCGTTCTGCTGAGGCATATTAAGTGCAGAGAATTGTGACTTGATTCCGTGTTCTATCATATAGTCCTGGAATCTTAAGTCCATGTACTCCCCACCTCGATCTGATCGTAGTGTCTTAATTGTTTTACCTAATTGGTTCTCAACCTCAGCCTTATATTCTTTGAGCTTTTCAAAAGAATCAGACTTGTGATGCATTAGGTAAATATGACCATACCTTGAATAATCATCAATAAAACTGATGAAATATTCATACCCACCTCGAGTTTTGACATTCATCGGTCCACAAAGGTCCGAATGTACGAGCTCTAAGGGTATTGTGGCTCTGAGACCTTTTCCAGTAAAAGATCTCTTAGTCATTTTTCCCTCAAGACAAGACTCACATGGAGGTAAAGAATTGTCTTCTAACTGATTTAGTAGTTCAATCTTAACCAATCTCTCAATCTTATTGAGATTTATATGACAAGTCTTAAGTGACATAGATAGGCATTAAAAGAAACTTTTTGTCTTTTATTTTGAGTTTCGACTGTTCTAAGCATCTCAGTATTTAAGACAAATTTTGCTTTAGTTGGTCTTAACTTATATAAGTTGTTTTCAAGTATAGCAGAACAAATTTGAATACCTTTTCTGAAAATGAACACTTCATTAACTTCAAAAGATATTTTATACATTTGTTCCATAATACAAGCGATAGATATTAAATTCCTCTTCATAAGAGGTGCATACAAAACATTTTTAAGTATGATATATCTATCGTTGAAAAACAACTTCAAGTCTCCTACTGCTTCGGCCGAGACAACCTCTCTTGTTCTAACCTTGAGAGTGATCTCGCCTTCTTCAATCTTGTTCCAGGAACTAGTTTCCTAAAGAGAAAAGCAAATATGTGTAGTGGCTTCTGAATCTAATATCCAGGTTGAGGTATCATCCTCCATTAAACATGTCTCAGCAACTAGTAAATCATATTTACCTTGTGCTTCTTTCGAGGCAGGGGCCTGAGGACATTCCTCAGTTAAGACAAATCTCAAGTTATCTATTACTAGTGTTGAATTCATATTGTTTTTCCATGTTAAGTAATTATCGCCGTTTAGTTTCTCAGAAGCTAAGAGTTGATCTAAAGAGCTAGTCATGCTGAAAAGAAAAACATATCATTTTTAGTAAAATTATTAATCTGTTAAATCCAATCAAGTTTAGCAAAAAAAACTAATAATGTACCCTTCATTATTATATTTTGCAACGATATTTCAATGATTTAGAATAACCTCCACCGAGGGGTGATTGACTATTCCTCCGTTGAACCAAGACTGTCTTGACTAGATATTATCACTAGAATAACTCTTATTCCTATAGTAACTTAGTTATCGCTACTTTGGTCAAGAATTTATTAACACTTAGTAATTCTCGTAAGTGTGACCCTCCATTTTCAGACCTCAAAGATCGGAATCATTATGCTCCCGAAGTTGGAAAGACAAGAATGAAAATGGACCTGAGAGACCCTTTCTATTTCTAGAGTTCGCGGAGTTCTGAATCCTATAATACAGCCCTCCGATTGGTAAGGTCGCTCCAGGGCAGACATGCAGGCGCATTATAGGAATCTCACAGTGCGACCAAATGGAAGAGATCGTAGGATATGTTGACACACTTCCTTCTCCCACTTACTATGAACAACTTCCCCTATTCACCTTGGTATTGACTCATGCAAACACTCTCCGAATGGAGTCCGCTCCCAAGGTGGCCCAAAGCCAAGCATGAATCTCACGGTGTGAACTCTTAGGGATGCTAGAGCTAAAAGTACATTACTTCTCTCCAGCTGAAGTGTTTTAGACGGTTAGGATATAAAATACTTAGCGATAAATTTTGGCTAACTAAAACATATCCTAAGTCTAGGTGATTCATCCGAGTATATCTTTTATACTGGATTTTTAACCTACGATGTCTAGGTGATAAACAAATTTTATTACCTCGCACCGCTCACACATGCTCATAAAATCGGTTTAACCTAACTCAGACGCCGGCTTGATCTCCAGGTAGTAGGTGTTCCATGAACCGTGAACTTAAAAACCTTCAACCTTAGTCATCTTATCTGACTTTTTGCCAAGATATTGTCGGGTGAGTTTTCTTGTAACTTCGATTTTACAAGAAATCGACCTATTTTCTATGAAAATTGGGATTGCTCGATGGTTAACCCTAAATGAGCATGCATCTTATCTTTATTATAGATTTTAGAGGTCTAGGTTATTTTATAACAATTATAACCCTAGAGCATTCATCTATAACATGCTTCCTTCAATCAAACATGCTTTAATAAAACACTTATATTAAAACTAAGCATGCATAGTATATATTTTATAACACTTATAAGATATAACAAATGCATGTCACATATTTTTCCTATGGTGGGGTTTTAAAACTATATGGCATACTATATGCACACATAATCAAACAACATTATACATCACATGCATAATATGTAAACAACACTAAAGTGGACCGATTTTTAACATTAAAAACAAACCAATAACTAATTTATTATAAAATTCAGCAACCAGCTTCCCTGAACCGGCTTTAAACACTTTGAACCCTCAGAAACCGCTCAGAAATCACTCGAACCGGCCTGAAAACACCAAAAACCAAGCTGAACCGGTCAAATCGACTCAACCAGGTCAAATGGGCCAGTCAGACTGTCTGGACCGGCTGGTCAACTCACATTGGGGTAGTCAACGAAGGTGTGGGCGCACGGGTCGCAGAGCGGGTCTCGGGCAGGCCGGCGAACGGGAGCGCGAGACTGCACGAAGCGGAGCAGACGAGCGGGTTGGATCCGAGCAGGCAGGCGTGTGTGCGAGCTTCTCCGAACCGGGTCGGGTCTGGGCAACGAGTCGGGTCTGGAAGCAGAATTCGGGTCTGTAAGTTTTTTCCTCTTCAATTTTGATGTTGTTCTCTCTCCCGGAATCAAGAAATTACAGCCTAATTTCAACTCTAATGACTCCAAAAAATTTACAGACCCTTTTTCACACATTAATACTCATAAACAAGTGAGCAATTACAAATTTCCATAAGAAATTTAAAAAGAAAAAAATGCCAAAATCATAATAAATCCACTTTAGTCCCCATTTCATTCAACACTTGAATAGATAGGAAAAAAACACCCATTAAAAGCAATTGAGAGTAATTCTAGCATGCTCTGATACCACATGATGGAACTCGAGATATACGCAGCGGAATTAGGATCTAATTACACTCTAATTGCTCTTAACTTAAAGGAAATAAGCATGCATCATGAAGGAAAAAACAGTGGATTAAAAAGTGTAGGATACTACCTTTGAAGCCCCCGAAAACCGCTTCTCCTCGTTGAATCTCGACCCGAACTCTTTCGGACCACCACTAGAGTTGACCTACTATCCTCTAGATTCAGAACCGAGTTGTGGGACCTAGTGGATGAAGAGAACCGAGAGAGAGAAAAGAGATGGAAAATAAGATGAATTTGAGTTTGGGTTTTTATTTCACTCAAAGAACATAGGATTTTCCAGCCCAAATTTAGAGCACCCTTTTTCTAAAATGGCAAAAGTATTTTAACTAAATTGAAGAGCCCAATTTATAGAAAAAAGACATGTAACAATTGCATGAAAAATCTTCACAAAAACCCAACACCTAGAATCCACTCACTTAGTGGGCTTAATGCCTCCACTATAAGCCAACATCTAGTCATTTGGTTTCCACTAACTATAGTCAAAGGGCAAAATAGTCATTTGGTCAAAGTTAAACTTTGACCAAAAAGTCAACATTTTGACTTTTTATGATTTTTCCGTGTTGACTAATTTTGACCTCCCGAGCATGAATCCGCATTCATTTTCTCGAAATTCAAATCACATTTGAATATAAGGTCAGTCAAAGTTTTGACTTTTCAAAGTCAAAAGTCAACTCTTTGACTTTTTACAACTTTGACCATTTCCATCATTTTCGAGCTTCCGAATATGAACGTATTCATATTCTTGATATTTAAATCACATTTAAATATTAAAGTTGTATCTCTAAGCTAAAAAAGACCCGACCACTATATCACATATACTTGTCGGTTTCTCTCTCTACCTAATTCAAACAATTCAAATTATTCTATCATACTGTTCTAAGTTTATTCCATATGAGCTAGTAGAGGAACCTAATGGACCTATAGATCATGGGCTCCAATGATCCAAGATTAGCTAGCTAAACTCTTTAGACGGAGCTAATCAACATTCGTTAACTAACGGGTCATTCCACTAAAGTCCCGTAGTTGCACCCCCTCACTATAGATATATTTGTGTCCATTTGATATAACCATGATGAGTAATTTAATCCTTCACAGGTTGTTCGTAATCTCGGTTGGGTCATAAAAACTGTTTTACTCCCAAGATTACATCTTGTTCCTTAAGTTCCACTGATCCTCTAATGAACAATTGGTTTAAGGTCCAACCTATAAACCGAATCCCTCTCGAGCCAAGGACAGGGTGGGGCCCCTTGTTCAAGACCTGGATTCAGTACTAAAGGGAACAACCTTTCTACTGTCCCTATAACGGGTAGGAGTGAATTCCGTCTTGCACCCTATGTTCCCAGCTATCCACCTGATCTTACCCCTGAAATGGGAGGCTTATTGGGCCAGCGATATTGAGCTGCCCTCACCTATGTAGATCTAAGGATAATTCTGAGTGAATAGGAGTTCATAGTTAGCTCAGGATTAAGATTAAGTTACCTACATCATCAATTAACGAAATAGTCATTTTATATATAAAACGGTATTTAGAACGTAAAAAGTGACTATTTCATGGTTCAGTCTTATGTAAACTCTTTACATAGGATGCCCCCACTCATATATCTCTATATGAACGATTGAAGATCACATCGTTTGTACTAACTACAAAGTGGGCCGCATCCATAGTGTCCCCAGAATAAGGTGCCCAACCTTATTCATATACTATAGACCATTTTGGCTATATATTTGAACTTGATCCACTTCTATGTCACTACATAAAGTTCAAAGTACATTAAATAGCCTCAGGACCTTAGTTTATTGGATTCAAGATTACAATTTCAATAACAAATTTATCGAAAAATAAAACAGAATATATTTATTAATTTACAAACTACGAGTTTTAGAACATAAAATCCAACATGTTTTGCAGGAAATCAAGTCATTGCTTGCGATTAAGGCTCAAGACAAACTGACAATGCATCTCTGTCACATTGCGCCCATCAATCAACAATGAAAATAAGATTAACGCAATGACGACGCAATGCGACAGTCAATCCAGAGCTAACTTTCAACCTCATGTGGTAATAAAAACAATACCGCATGCGAACACTCAATCGAAAGATGCAGCTGAGCAACGCAAATGCGGAGGATTGTGCCATGTGTACGCCTAACGGTTGTGTAGATTCGACGGTCTGATTGCATAACAGAAGGAATAATATCCCTCCATCTTCGGAATTTCCATAACAACAAGTGGGGACCACAAGGCCGGAGTCAAAGATCTTCACCTATAAATACCCCATAGAATTCACAGAAAAAGGAGGCTACTTGATACGGGGCTAATTGCTGCTATTATATTGAGAAAAAGGTTGAGCTGAGTGTTAAACTGAAGAAATTCGGGAAGAAGAAGAGATAAGGCCGAGAGGTAAGTCTCAGTGTTAATCTGTCAGATCCTCACCAGGAAGCTCTATACTCAGATCCCTACTAGCGGTTGAGCAAGCCTGAGAGGGAAGCTCATCCTTCCATACGATCCATCCATTCCGGAAAGCAAATCTCCATCCAAATCGGTGCGAAGACGTTGGCACTTGTTTGTATTTGTTTCTATCTCTTTTCATCATTGTATCTCATCTTCTTTATCTCTTCATTCACACACCATGCATCAGACGTTAAATAGATATATTGAATTTCTCGATCGTTTTCATTACCACTTCTCTGTCTATTTTTGTACCTCCGTTTATCGCTTCATGAAGTGTCTTAATCCCCTGGTAGTCAATATGAATTAAACGAGTACTAGATCTATGTTAAAGAGATAATTGCGTTTAGCTAAGGCATGCTAGAGGACATCTTCACCTGTGAGAGCAGAAGTGAAGATGCCATTCTGATTTAAGGAGAGAAGATCAAAAGAATGCGTTAACTAGAGCGAGTAGTACTTCCAGAGATGGAAGCAACCTTGCGTTCATTACGTTCATCTCTGTTTCACCACAGACATGTGGGAACGTGGCTGATCACTGAAAGGTGTATGCTAAGGGAAAAACGGAACCGTACTTATAACTTTAACGCAATTAAGGAACTTGCAATGTTTATATTAGTTATCTTTCTCTTTCTGCTTCGTACATAAAACTTACCATTATATCACATGATCTGTGTATAATCTTCACAACCAGCCTTGCCCTCAGTATTTTGTATCATGCCACCTGTATTTTGTACCATCTTAGTTTAGGTTTACTGCATTTTATTTTATTATCGCATTTTTACTGCTTTCCTTTACTTTATCGCAACATTATATATTTGTACACAAATACTTTTATTAAATTGAAAAACCTAGTCGCATGTATCATCAACATAATGCAATAACCTTAAATAGTCCCTGTGTTTGACCTCGGATCACACCGAGAAACTTGCGGTAGAATTATACTTGGTTCCAATGTAAGGAAACTTGTGACAACGCACAACATACTACAAGAGCATCCATTAATAATGCATATCTAGAAGTAGTATTGCATGAATTGAGTCAAGTCAAGTCATTATTGCATATCAATCGAATTGTATCTCATGTGTGCATCAATGTATAGCTCAATTCTTTGTCCAACAAGTTTATGGCGCTGTTGCCGGGGATTGGTTAACAGTTTATTGTTTGAGTGTGTTTTGGTATTTTGCAGCAGATCTCATTGTACTAGCTGTTCAACATGGAGAACAACTTAACGGTTTATGAATACTGGTGCTGAACCAGAATTCGAAGTTGACCCTGAGATCGAGCATACCTTTCACGCATGGGCACGTCAGAATCAAATTAGGCAAAAGAAGGCAGCAAGCATGGCGGACAACAACGATAATGCAGTACCGGTAGTGAATCAAGGAGTTGTTCGACCAGTGCAGGATCTTGTCTTCCTGGCAGCTGACCACAACATTCCCATGAGGAATTACGCAGCACCCAACCTGTATGACTTTTCGCCTGGGATTTTAAGGCCTACTGTCGAGGAGAACGCAAGGTTCAAAATTAAGTCGGTCATGCTTCAGATGATCCAAAATGCAGGGCAATTTGGGGGGCTGCAAGGTGAAGACCCACATGCCCACCTGACTAGCATTGTCGAAATGTGTAGCAACTTCTCTCTACCTAGCGTAACCCCGGAGAGTATAAGACTGTATTTGTTCCCTTACACCTTGAGGGACGAGGCCAAGAAGTGGGCTCACTCACTAGAGCCAAATGAAATTACATCATGGGACCAACTGGTGAAGCGATTTATGAAGAAGTTCTTCCCACCAGCCGCCAACACAAGGCAACGGAAGGACGTGTTGAACTTCGAGCAGAAGGAGAATGAGACCCTGAGCACTGCCTGGGTGCGATTTAGAAGATTCGTGAAAAACTGCCCGCATATCGGGGTCCCTGATTGCGTCTTGATGAAACTTTTTATAATGGATTGAACAGATCAACGTAGGTTGCTGACGCCTCCGTGGCAGGAGGTTTTATGGATAAAACATACACAGAGGCTAAGGTCATTCTTGACCGCATGTCGCGGAACATGAATGATTGGATTGACGATGGATATAGAGGCCGAGGCACCGATAGAAGAAAGAGCGAAAATGCCATTGTCCCTACGGAGACAATGACCATGTTGGCCGCACCGATGGCCACGGTGACCTCCATCCTCCAATCGATGGCAATTAATCAAGGAGCCATCTCTCAACAATCAGCGCAACTTACTGCGTCGGCTCAAGTGGCCTCATTAAGTTGCATCAATTGTGGAGGGGCTCATGGAGCTGAAGTGTGCCCGTCAAACATTCAGCAAGTATGCGCCATCCAAAATAACCCCTTCAGCAACATCTATAATCCTGGCTGGAGGAGCCATCCCAACTTCGGTTGGGGAGGTAATCTCAACCAAGGGGGGCCAATTATCCATCAAGGTGGCGGACGAGGAAATCCTCATTTTCACCAAAATTCAAATCAAGGGCAGTCGAGACAGCCGCATCACCAGTAACCCTCATCTTCTAACACTTCTGGAAGCTCTTTAGAGATCCTGTTGAAGCAATATATGGATAAAAATGACGTAGTGATGAAAGCGCAAGCGTCTTCAATTAGAAATTTGGAGATCTAGGTGGGCCAGCTGGCTTTCGAGCTGAGAAGCAGAGCACCAGGAACGCTGCCCAGCAATTCAGAAGCCCTGGGATCTACAGGAAAGAAGCAATGTCCCTAGGACATTGGGCAGGCAAGTAGAACCACCTGCGGAGATATGGATTGTGCTCATTCAAGAAACGCATCTGTCGGTCCATATCTCACCACTATGTTTAATGCTTTCTTAAATTCCTGTCTCTTTGAATTCTTGAATTTTGTCTTCACTTGCTTATTTAATTCGTTCTTGACTTTATGAATTTAATTCTTCATTTATTTCCTTGGCATTTATTTCCGTATAGTTTTTAATTCTTTAAGCTTTTCTGTAATTAATGCATTGAGCTTTAAATGGTGAATGATTGAGTAATAAAGAAAAATTTATTGCTGCAAGTCATAGCACTTGCGTTGATGAAGAAAAAATAATAAATAAAAATAATATCATATAATCAACCAGTATGCAAGGCAATAATGGACACATCTTGAACCAATAAGATGCACTTTGCGTTCACCCAACTCAACTGTATTGAGTTGAGGGGTTTGTTGCTCTCGTATATGCCCTTTACCTGTCCTTAGTTAAATGCACTATGTTGAGGTATCAGAAATGTGTTTGGTTAAGGGGTGTGTTGCAGGGATGTATGCTTGTTGCTCGTTCTCTACGAAGATGCATTTGCAGTGATGAGTACATTGCGTTAATTTTTATCTTGCGTCCATTTGAATAAAATATTAAAGAAAATTCTTTTTGTAATGTGGGGAAGTCTAATCGTTTCGTATTCCAAAGTAATGATGATTTGGCAGACGAAAGGACATTTTTTTTTCTGAAATCCCATAAATGAAGGAAATCGAACGACGCACCTTTTGAATGTCTCGAGGCCTGTCACCGTAAAAATCGCGTTGGGCTCACTACGACCCAACCTATAAATAGGACCCTTACCTCATTTTGGAAACGTTACCTCATCTTTGCAATCAGAAACCCTAGTGCCTTAGCATACAAACTTCCTTCTTCCTTAGCATCTCAACATTTTACCAGTTCTTCCGAGCTTAGCTTCCATGGCTAACCAAACCTTCAACCACTCTGCTTCACCATCCACCCCTACCTCTGACCAAGTAGCCATGTGAGAGGCAGCGTTTCTGGCTGCCAGTCGTAGACTTTCCGCCCAAGCCCACACTGTCCCCAGACTCGCCGGGAGAGCCCGGAGAAACCCCCTGGCCGTTAGACCTCCTCTGTTCAAAAGGGGAGGAAGCACTGAAAGCATACTTGTTCCAAAACCTACCGTCTCAACTGAGAGTGAAAGGAAGAGACACGATGATATAGATGTGTTTGGCAACATTCTGAGTAACTTAGAGCTAGGAGGTGGACTACCTGAGGTAGGGGTTGTAAATCAACCATTGTCTACGGAGGAGGAGATGGTGGTAGTGATAGAAGGAGTGGTAGAGGAGGAGGCAGTGATGATTGAAGAAGAAACCGGAAGAGGCATTATGGCCCCAGAGATTCTCGAGGTAACTATCAACGCAAAAGCCTATGATGGATCTTCTAGAATTATGGAGAAAGAGATTGAGGTGAAGGAGGCCAAGGAGGCTGAAGTTGCGTTGGAGACCCCTAACGTCGTGTTGGAGGAGGTTGTAAAGAAGGCGCAACCAGAAGTGGCTGAGAAGAAAAACAAAGGAAGGAAGGATGGAGAGGCTGAATCTTCCCATCATCGCAAGGAAAGAAAGAACAAAGAGAAAAAGGATGATGATGAAGATGAGAAGGCCGAGAAGGAAAGAAAGACGAAGGAGAAGGAAGAAAAGAAAATGTTCTAGCTTGAAGAGAGGCGCCTAAAAAGAGTAGAAGAAGAAAAGCAGAGGGCTACAAGCCCGCAAAAGGATGGAGAATCAATCTCCGTGGGGGAGGATAGGGGGAAACGGTACAGTTGATGGAATCGACGCAACCCGAAACAACGTAAATGGTTTAACCGATTAAAGAGAAGAAGCAGAAGAAACCCCCCTAATGCGGCGCCGCAGGGAGAATGCACCACAAGGGTCCACTATTGACCCGCAAAGATTAATCATTGCAATGAAAGACAAAGAAAGAAAAATAAAAGAAGAGGAGGAGAAGCAAGAAAAGATGGAGAGGGGAAAGCTCATCATCACGAAGGAAATAGAAGAAGAAGATTGGAGTTTGAAGAAATGCGAAGCAATAATGAGCTTGCAAGACTTGAAGGGATACGAAGGCGCGAGGAGGAACAACGTCTGTTGTTGGCCTCTGAGCAATTTGAAGAAGAATTTGCAAGGGAAGAACAAGAAGAAGAAGAAGAAGAAAGAAGGAAAAAGGAAAAAGAGGAGAGGACATTGTTGGAAGAGAAGAAGAAAAAGCGTGAAGCTAATATGCGGCGCTTAATGAAGAAAAAGGGCAAAGAACTCGTAGAGCTCGAGAGGGAGGAACAACGCAAAGAGCGGAAGAAGAAACAAAGATAAGTAGCCCGCCTTGCGTTGACTAAGGAAAAAGGCAAGGCAATCGCGGAGAGCAGCGAGCCTGCATAGGCCAGGAAGCGTTCATTAAAAAGAAAAGAGAATGATGACATGTTGATTGAGATGGGCTTCTATCCTGTGCCGATACTACTACCTGACCTTATCACGAGCGTGATTGTGGAACATGGGTGGGACACATTCTGCCAGTGTCCATCCATCATTGTGTCTCAGGTGGTGCAGGACTTCTACCATGGGCATCTACATGGATACAATGATGCGGTGACCTTTAAAAGAGAAACGGTATCCTTCAACGCAAGGGACATCAACGAAATATATCAGATGAAGGACAACCCTGATGCACCAGGGAACAAGATTATTAATGATCTCATGAGCAATAAATGGAAGATGCGCTGAGCGTATTAACGCAACCGGGCACGAAGTGATCGGTTTCGCTTAAAGGAATCCGCACCCTGAGTCCAAGTCCTTGCTTCTGAAGGGAAGGCTCTGGGTTTACCTGGTCAAGAAGCGGCTGATCCCAACAACGAATGACAGAACTATATCAAGGGATCGGGTCATGGCCGCATAGTGAATCACACGCGACATTCCTATCAACGTAAAGCAGTTGATCGCAAGGTAGATCAAATCATTGGTGGGGCATATTCGAGGGCAGTACTTCTTCCCGTGGGTCGTTTCAAGTCTATCCTTGTCTATGGGCGTAGGCATTGATGAGGAGCCCATGCCAAAATTCCATGACCTCATCAACATCAAAATCTTAAGGATGCTCCTTAAAGACTCCTCACACTGCCCCGAGATGCCAGCAAAGAGGCCCGCGATCGATTTGAATACGCCGCAAGAGCCCAGGCCCAAAAAGATGACGCAGAGAAGATAAGGGAAAAGAAAGGGTTTAAGAGTCGCCAGCGCAAGATCCAAAAACTGCGGACCTTCTTCCCTTAGTCATTCGCCCTTCGAGTCCTCCTAGCCCACCTGCACAACCTTTTTCTCCACTACACGAATAGTTTATCAATCTCCTCCTTGTCTCAACCTCCTCACCTGTTTACGCAGCAGCCCCACCTTCACCAACAGCATCATCACCGCAACCCCCCATTCCACCGCCGCAAGTTGATGACCAACACAATTTGGGTGAAGGCACCTCTGCCCAACCCCAAAATGATGCTTGCGAGACATCGCAGGCATAACCCTTCATCACCTCCATGGTTGCTGAGTTAGTAGAAATGAGATCCCTCTTCTCTCAACAACAACAACAACTTTTCTCTCAACAACTACACTTCTTCAACTAAAGATTTGAAGTGGTAATAGAGAAAATTGATGATATTCAACGCAGTGTTGCCACATCAAGAGAGGCGCTGATCAACATGAAACGCAGCATTTATAAGGTCCATATGCCCAGAGACTGATTGCGGAGCATAATCAAGAGTACTTCAACTTTCTCACCGCATATCTTCATGGTCCAATGGTACCTCCACATCTCCGGGTAGCACTTAAATTTTGAAGAAGCTCCTCCAACCCCACCTCAAAATCCTCCTCCAGACCCGCCAGCCCCTCAGCAATAATCCTCCCATATTTTTTCTTTCATCTATGCGACCATTATGTATTCTTTTCAATTTATTTATTCTTTTATGAGTTAATCTATTCTTTGATTCTTGTACAAGCACAAATTTTGTATTGCGTTAATTTGTAATTATTTGTATACTTTGTTAATATTCAATACAATGAGTACATATTCACTCCACTTTTTGCCTGTGCCTTTCTCCTTATCATCCTTTGTCAATATTTGCAATGTTCTTAATCTTTTAATTTTGTGTTCTTCATTGCGTTGCTATGATTTAATATATGTTTATACTTAGAAACATTTCCCATACTTTGTAAATTCTGACTAACACTTAGTTAATTCTTAGTTTAGCAGTACTTTACCTTTTATCTTTCAAAGTTCTGCTCAAACCTTCTTTTTGAAATGTTTCTTCTAAGTGTTTGTCTAGTCTATCCAAACAACGTAATGAGGATCTTGCTCATCTTTAAATTTGGGGGTGGGGAAGGTCTGAGCAGATAAGATCAAGAATATGCAATATTTAAGAAAACTTGATGCGTTCATTTTCTGTTAAAAAAAAATTATACAAAACTCCAATGTCAGCGCAAGGAAAATCCTTAAAAAATGCTCTCAACCTGATAAGAGTCTAGTTGTGAAAGGAGCCTGCTCATAGTTGGATGTTCGTATGACACCCGTAGAAGCAAGCCAAAACGAAGATGGGTTTCCAAGAGCAACGCAGTATTAAAAAAAAAAAAAGAAATAAGGAAAAAAAACATATAATAAAAGAATGCAAAAGACAACTCCTCTGAATATCATGAGTTAAAGTTGAGATTGGCACACAACAGGTAGTTGGATGTTCACATGACACCCATGGGAGCAGGCCAAAACGAAGAGTGTAACCATGACCAACTGTCTCTAGTAAATGACGCAAAAGTTTTGACCACTGTATGTAGATATATCAAGTGTTTTAACAAGAAGAGATAAACAATCTTTGACCACTGTAACCATGACCATCTTTGAGCAGAATTTTGTTAAGAATTAGCAAGGATAGGAAGAAATTGCGATGTCAAGAAATGTGCCTAAGTGTAACATTCGGAGCAAATAATTGACGCAGAAATATAGGATAGGAATTGAGCTTTATTGCCTTAGTAGAAGATATGCTTGAGGACAAGCATATATCTAAATTTGGGGATGTGATAACTTGTAGAAATACAAGTTATTTATACTGCCTTATCTAGAATTGCGGCCGAAAGAGAATAAATATGCGCCAATTGTATGAAAAATAGCTTAGAAATATAATAATTTCGAATTATCACAATTACACCGACTAACATCATTAAGATGGAAGAAAAGGAGATTTCTACTCTGTTTTGTAGGAAACCAAGTCACCCCTTGCGATTAAGGCTCAAGACAAACTGACCAACGCATCTTTGTCACATTACGCCCATCAATCAACAATGAAAAGAAGATTAACGTAGTGACGGTGCAATGCAACAGTCGATCCAGAGCTAACTTTCAACCGCATGTGGTAATAAAAACAACACCGAATGCAAACACTCGATCGAAAGATGTAGCTGAGCAATGCAAATGCGGAGGATTGTGCCACGTGTACGCTTAACGGTTGTACAGATTCGACGGTCTGATTGCATAACAGAAGGAATAATATCCCTCCATCTTTGAAATTTCCATAACAACAAGTGGAGACCACAAGGCCGGAATCAAAGATCTTCACCTATAAATACCCCCATAGAATTCACAGAAAAAGGAGGTTAGTTGATACGGGGCTAATTGCTGCTATTATATTGAGAAAAAGGCTGAGCTGAGTGTTAAACTGAAGAAATTCAGGAAAAAGAAGAGGCATGGTCGAGAGGTGAGACTCAGTGTTAATCTGCCAGATCCCCACCACGAAGCTCTATACTCAGATCCCTGCTACCGGTTGAGCAAGCCTGAGAGGAAAGCTCATCCTTCCACACAATCTATCCATTTCGGGAAGCAAATCTCCATCCAATCGATGTTGAGACGTTGGCACTTGTTTGTATTTGTTTCTATCTGTTTTCATCATTGTATCTCATCTTCTTTATCTCTTCATTCACACACCATGTATCAGACATTAAATAGATACATTGAATGTCTCGATCGTTTTCATTACCTTTTCTCTGTCTATTTCCGTTCCTCTATTTATCGTTTTCTTCATGAAGTGTTCTTAATCCCCTGGTAGTCAATATGAATTAAACGAGTACTAGATCTATGTTAAAGAGATAATTGCATTTAGCTAAGGCATGCTAGACGACATCTTCACCTGTGAGAGAAGAAGTGAAGATGCCATTCTGATCTATCGAGAGAAGGTCAGAAGAATGCGTTAACTAGAGCGAGTAGTACTTTCAGAGATGGAAGCAACCTTGCGTTCATTATGTTCGTCTCTGTTTCACCACAGACATGTGGGAATGCGGCTGATCACTGAAAAGTGTACGCTAAGGGATAAACAGAACTGTACTTATAACTTTAACGCAATTAAGGAACTTGGGATGTTTATATTAGTTATCTTTCTTTTTCTGCTTCGTACATAAGACTTGCCATCACATCACATGATCTGTGTATAATCTTCACAGCCAGCTTTGCCCTCAGTATTTTGTATCATGCCACCTGTATCTTGTACCATCTTAGCTTAGATTTACTGCATTTTATTTTATTATCGCATTTTTACTGCTTTCCTTTACTTTATCGCAACTTTATATAATTGTACACAAATACTTTTATTAAATTGAAAAACCTGGTTGTATGTATCATAAACATAACGCAATAACCTCAAACAGTCCATGTGTTCGACCTCGGATCATACCGAGAAACTTGCGGTGGAATTATACTTGGTTCCAACGTAAGGAAACTTGTGAAAATGCACAACATACTACAAGAGCATCCATTAATAACACATATCTAGAAGTAGTATTGCATGAATTGAGTCAAGTCAGGTCATTAGTGCATATCAAAGGAATTGTATCTCGTGTGTGCATCACTATATAGCTCAATTCTTTGTCCAACAGACCACATAATGGAGCACAAATCACGTAGTAAAATAGTATTGAATGAGCTTTCCAACAAGACTACTGAACCTTCAACAAGAGTTATTGAAGAGCCAAGTACATCGACAAGAGTTGTTGATGTCGATTCATCTAGAAGGTCACATCCACCTTAAATGCTGAGAGAACCTCGACATAATTGAAGGGTTTCGAACTTTCCTATTTGTTATATGGGTTTAACAAAAACCCTAACCATCATATATGATGGTGAAGTTGAGGATCCATTGTCATATAAGAAAGCGATGGAGATGTTGACAAAGATGAATGGATCAAAGCGATGAATCTCGAAATGGAGTCTATGTACTCCAATTAAGTATGGGATCTTGTAGATTAACCTGATGAGGTAAAACTTATAGGTTGCAAATGGATCTACAAGAGAAAAAGTGGTGCATATGGTAAGATGCAAACCTTCAAGGCTAGACTAGTGGCAAAGGGTTATATCTAGGTTGAGGGAGTTGACTATGAGGAGACTTTCTTGCCTGTTGCCATGTTAAAGTCTATCTGGATACTTCTGTCTGTTGTCGCGTATTATGACTATGAGATCTGGAAAATGGACGTTAGGACTACTTTTCTGAATGGAAATCTTGATGAGACCATTTATATGCAGCAGCTAGAGGGATTCATAACCCAAGGTCAAGAGAAAAAGGTTTGCAAGTTTAGTTAGTCCATTTATGGACTAAAATAAGTTTTTCGATCTTGGAACATAAGATTATGTTCTACAATCAAATCTTATGGTTTTGATCAAAATGTTGATGAACCTTGTGTTTACAAGAAAACCATTAACAGTTCAATAGCTTTCTTAGTATTATATGTAGATTATATCCTACTCATTGGGAATTATATAGGATTACTAACTGACATAAAACAGTGATTGGTGACCCAATTCCAAATGAAAGATTTGGGAGAAGCGCAATTTGTTCTAAGTATTCAGATCTTTAAAGATCGTAAAAACAAATCACTAGCTTTCTCAAGCATCATATATTGACAAAACACTTGTCAAATATTTGATGCAAAAATCCAAGAGAGATTTACTACCTTTCAGGCACGAAGTTGCTTTGTCTAAGGAATAGTGTCCTAAGACATCTCAAGAAGTTGAGGAAATGAGACAAATCTCCTATACATCAGCTATTGGCAACCTAATGTATGTGATGTTATGTACTAGACTTGACATTTTCTATGCAGTGGGGATAGTTAGTAGATATCAATCTAATCTCTAGGATTAGATCACTCGACTGCCATTAAAACCATCCTCAAGTATCTTAGGAGAAGAAGAGACTACATGCTTGTATATGGGTCTAAGGATTTGATCCTTATAGGATACACTGACTCTGATTTTCAGACTGGTAGGGATAGAAAATCCACTTCAGGATCAATGATTACTCTTAGTGGAGGAGCTGTAGTCTGGCGAATCACCAAGTAGGGGTGCATTGTTGACTCCACCATGGAGGCAGAATATATAGCGACTTGTGAAGCTGCCAAGGAGGCTGTTTGGCTCAGGAATTTCTTAACTTAACTGGAAGTAGTTCCAGATTGTTGGGATTGGTGTCCTAAATCTCCTTGTAATCTCATAGTTTGTAAACTTTGTATAAACATATTGTTGTTAATAAAATAAGTGTTATTTTATAAGCATATACTCAATCCAATAAACTAAAATCCTAGGTTATTTATGTAATTTAAACAAGTATGTAAAGACAAACAAGTGGATCTTGTTTAAATAATAACCTAAATGGTCTATAGTAGATGGATAAGGCTAGGTACCTTATCTTGGTGACATTACAGATATGGCCTATTTTGTTGGTGTTACAAGTGTTGTAAAGTGCTACAAATCCATGTAGAGATATGTGAGTGGGGATATCCTATACAAAGAGTTTGTATAAGAGTGGACCATGAAATGATTAGTCTCTTTATATAACGCTATTAATAATAGAGACTTACATTTCACTAGGATGACCATAGGTGACATGACTTGAATCCTAAGTGAGTTGTGAACTCCTACTCATGAAGGCGGTCCTTTGATTTGTATGGGTGAGAGTGGCCTTTGAAAAGTTCTTCTCCCCCCTCTCTTCCTTCCTTCTTCCAAAACCCTAAGACAGAGCCTACACCTCCTGACATTCTCAATCCCTAAAGAGAATACAAGAGGCTCTGTTTGGTGGTTTCCCTTTTGGAGAAGGAGATCCGTTCGTGACCTTGTTCGAGGGATTCTTGAAGAGTAAGGGTTTCTGAAACCTAAGTTTTCCTTTATTAATGCATGCTATAATTTATGTAAATGCATATCTTGTTCTTGATTTACTGTTATATTCAATGAAAAATGGATTTGGTACGATCTTGCTTCTACTCAAGGTTTTCTCCTCATAGAGTTCCTTCACAGACATGTCAAAATCTATCACCCTTTACAGTGATAATAGCGGCGCTGTGGCTAATTCCAAAGAGCTCAGAAGTTACAAGCGTGGGAAAGATATTGAACACAAGTATCACTTGATTCGAGATATTGTGCATTGAGGAGACATGTTGATTCAGAAAAGAGGAAAGGAAAATATGCTTGTCTTATGTTATGTGTGGATCTCTATGCATCGACGGTAATGCGTTAGACTAGAAAATATACAAAATGCATTTAAGCACGTATGTAATGACCATGCACTCCTGTCACAAGTTTTCTCGCTTTCTCGCCAAGTATAACGAGAACGAAAATTTCTTGGGATGATTCGAGGTCGAACATAGGGACTTGTAACTCAATAAAGTTTGTGAAGTGATGCGTCTGAGGCGATGAATAAAAGTAAAAAGATAGAAGTTAAAGAATTATGCACTATTCCTACTCCTAACTAAACAAATTGAGCAATGAAAGTTTAACTATGAGAATTGGTAAAGATGCAGCAACTGTTAACGCATAATAATGTTCATTATGTTAGGTCGCTCAAGTAATCCCAGCTCGCCACACTAATGCATTGCACACCTCTCAGTGGCCAGCCGCATGCTTATATCTTTATAATGCATGGTTGTGTCGAGCATAAAATCATTCCTATCTCTAGGAACAAAGCTTACTTTGTTTGAGTGCATCCCATTACTTACCTTCTCGGGCAATTAGTTGGGGCTAATCAGCTCATAGACAAGTATTGCGACAGCTCATAGACAAGCGTTGCTACAGCCTCACTCCAAGCGAAGAAGATTAACTCACTATATTCGTGCAACGCACACCTCTCGGTGGGTTGCTAATTGCATCTTATCTCTAGGCTGCGTGGCTGAGTATGCGACTATCTTCGATACTTAACTAAATGATGATAAAGAAGAAAAAGATGATGAAGATGGTGTTGAAGGAACTAAGATATGCATTGATTACAAATTGTGTTAATGTTTTAAGCCAAAATGTAATACAATACAAAGATAAGAAGAGAGGTGAAAGGCTAGATGAAAACAATCTCTTGCTTTTCATCTGAAATGTGTCAAGGTTGTTGATGGCGCCATGGATGGATGGTGGAGAAATCTCTCTCGAGCTCTATCTCCAGCGAATGGGTTATGGAGGTGAAGAATCCTCAAAGAGTGTCTTGCCCATGCTCTCATCTGTAATCACAAGGATATGCCTTAAGACAAAAGCTTAAATCCTTTGAAGTGAAGATCCAAGGTGCTATTTATAGAGCTCAAACGCCGACAACGTTGATGATTGCATTCTGACTCACTGCTACCTTTGTCGCGGTATGGGCAATGTCCACATCACCTTATCTTATTGATACTCCCAAGGTATACGTTCAAGCTTGTTCTCCTGAAGTGTCAATGCATTCGACCCACTTGGTGATCAATCTTCCATTACGATTGTCACTCTGTGGATGCAACATTCCATGCGGCGAACTAGTCTTTATGAACCTTTGCATGCGGTTACTCTTGCGGCAGTCTAAGATCGATGCATGCGGTCAATTATTGCAATATCTGCGAAAATAGACACTTTGATGTTGAATAACGCATGATGTAGGGTTAGTGAGGATTTTTGGTGCTGGTCGACGCAAGCTCACTTTTCTATATGAATTATTGGTATTATTAACACATATTTTGCTTGTTAACCCTCATAATTCTAAGTAAAAGGCTACAATAGCTTGTATTTCTACAGGCTATCAAGACGTGATCGTCATGCAGATAGCTTCGACGTATAACGTTGCTAATCCATTTAAAAAGCCCTTACGGCTAAGGTGTTTTAAGGTACCTTGAGAGTCTAGGTTTACGAGACATGCCTTATTTTGTCTGGGGCAAGTGGGACATATTATTGGGCACATATTGTATGCCCTAGTTTCTTGTTTTTGTATACATTATACTTATTTATTCTTTCTTTTGTACATCCCACTAGCTTTAGGACAAGTGGAAGATTGTTGGGATTGCCTTAAATCTCGTGGGTCTTGTAGTTGTAATTGTATTGTATAGACAATTTATTTATCTAATAAAATAAATAGGTATTTTATTTATTTATCTAACACCGTTGATAGATGAGACTTGCATTTCATCAGGATGACCATAGGTGACTTGACCTGAATCCTGAATGAGTTGTGAACTTTTGCCTATGAAGGCGGTCCTTTAATTTGTATGGGGGAGAATGGTCAATTTCATTGGCTCAATAAACCTACCATTTTGGGGATTCATCTGCTTAGGGAGCATTGAATAATCCATACAGATCTGCCATCCAGTAACGGTTCTAGTGGGGATCACTTCGTTTTTGCTATTAGCCACGACTGTCATACCTTCTTTTTTGGGCACGTGTTGAACTTGGCTTACCTTACTGCTATCAGAGATTGGGTAAATGACTCCAGCATCGAGCCACTTAATAATCTCTTTTTTTTACAACTTCATGCATTACTAGGTTCAACCTGCATTGCCTTTCAATGAAGCCCCCATTTCCTTCCTCTAGCCTTATTTTATGCATGCAGCATGAAGAACTAATCCCTCAAATGTCTGCTAGGGTCCGGCCAATGGCTTTTGTATACTTCTTCACAACTTTCAACAAAGCCTCCTCGTCTTCCACTTTTAATGTGGCAGTGATAATGACTGGCAGGGTGTCATTATCGCCTAAATACACATATTTGAGATGTGCTGGCAGAGACTTTAGCTCTAAGATAGGTGGCTCTTCTAAGGATTGTTTAATTTTCGCTTCTTCTCGTTCAATCAGATTCAAGGGTTCGAAATTAGGGTTAGGTGTTATCAATATTAGATTGTATGTTCTAAAACTCGCAGAGTGTAAAGTTAAACATATTCTGTTATCAATAAAGATGTTATTCAATATTACTTCGATAAAGTTGTTATTGAATTTATAAATTGCACTTATAAAGTTTAAATCCAATAAAGATCCATAGCTATTATATGAATACTTGAACCTTTAATGGAGACATAATAGTGGATCAGATTTGAATAAATAGTCAAAATGATCTATAGCATATGAATAAGATTGGGTGCCTTATTCTGGTAACACTATCGGATGCGGCCCACTCTGTAGTTGTTACAAGTTGTTGTAAAGGTGTTACAAACGAAGTGATCCTAATTCATTCATGTATTGACATGAGGAGTGGAGGCGTCCTATGCAATGAATTTTCGTGAGATCGGACCAAGAAATAAGTCACTCTTACTTTATAACATTGTTTACCGTTTAAGACGGACTATTTCGCTTAGATGACCTAGGTAACTCAATCTTAATTCTAAGATAACCATGAATTCCTGTTTATTCGGGATTATCCTTAGATTTGCATAGGTGAGGGTTGGCTCAACAGCGCCTGCTCAATAAGCCTCCCATTTTAGGGTAAAACCAGGTAGATAGTTGGGGATGTAGGGTGCAATAAGGAATTCACACTTACCCGATTTAGGGATAGAAGAAAGGTTGTTTTCTTAAGTACTGATTCCAAATCTTGAACAAGGGGCCCCTCACTCTCATTGGCCCGAGAGGGATCCGGTTTAGTGATTGGATCAAAACTTAATTGTTCATTAGAGGATCAGTAGAACTTAAGAAGTAAGGTGTAATATCGGGGTAAAACAACATATTGACCCAATCGATATTACGAACAACCTATGCATGTTCGACTTACTGATTATGGTTAAATCAAGTGGATACAAATATATCTACAATGAGGAGAGTAAAACTATCGAGCTATAGTGGTGTGATTTGATAGTTAACAAATACTGATTAATTTGGTCTAAAGAGTTTTAGCCAAGTAATCTTAAATCGTTGGAGCTCATGATCTGTAGGTTCATAAGATCTTTCTGTTGGCTCATAAAACATGAACACCTTGAATTAATGAATTGAGTGAATTTGGAATGATATCAATTTGAAGTGTTTAAATTAAATTTCAGTTTGAAAATGTTCAAATTGAAATTAAGGTTTGAATTTGAATAGTTCAAAATTCAAATTAAGGTTTCAATAATTAAATTTGATATAGTTAACATTTAATTTATTGAAATTAAATGAAATTAGAGAGTTTATAATATTTAATAATTATTTAAATATTAATTACATGAATAAGATTCATGATTAAAATTGGGTATGTGATTAATTTAATATTTGATATTAAATATTTAATTAATTAACTATGTTTAATTAATTAAAAATCAAATTAATTTTCAAATTCAATTCAATTTAAGAAATTTAATTTTGATGTATTAATTTTAATTAATTGTGAATTAATAAATCAAATTTTAGTTAATTTTGGTATTAATTAAAATTTGAAACTGAAAAATACAAAAATATGAAAACTTGGTTTTGAGTGAGTTTTTCCCACATTTACACCAAGTAGAAGGTATTCCTCCCAAATTGACACACAAGTCTCACTTCTTCATGATGTTGTTGTTGGCATTAAGCTGAGTTTTAATGCTTGCATGCACTTGGTGAATAAAAACTCTTAAAATTGGAGATTGGACGTGAGAATTTCCGAGTTCTTTAGAAGACTGCTATAGAAATTCATCTTCACCAAAAAACCCACACAAACACCTTTCACAAATTCACTCCATTTTTTAGTTCTACTACTCAAATTCAAGGCTGAGAATAGAAGAAAAGATCTTTTGATAGTTCATTGTTGAATTGAAGCTGAAATCACGTGAAGAGTAGCTTGGAATTGGGAGAATTCATCAAAGGAAAACAGGAAGGGAGATCGTATACAACAATCAAGCAAGTGGGAGATAGGCATTTCTATCATATAGACAAAATCCTTGATCGTTTAGGTGAAGTATACGATCGTGTAGAAAAAGGTAAGCGATCGTCTAAACGATCATGTAAGAAAAACTAAATGATTGTCTATACGATCGTTTAGTAAATATCGGGCGCTAAACAGTCGTTCTC